>NC_135801.1:123531334-123835085 GCF_964213995.1 Mustelus asterias | reverse complement strand
CATTGCTGCCTCACAGCGCCAGGGACCCGGGTTTGATTCCTGGCTTGGCTCACTGTCTGTGCAGAGTCTGCATGTTCTCCCCATGTCTACGTGGGTTTTCCCCGCTTTGCTCCCACAATCCGAAAGTCGTGCTGTTTAGGTGCATTGGCCATGCTAAATTCTCCCTCAGTGTACCCGAACAGGCGCAAGAGCGTGGCAACTATGGGATTTTCTCAGTAACTTCATTGCAGTGTTAATGTAAGCCTACTTGTGACACTAATAAATAAACTAAACACAAAACTAACGATGGCAGTGTTGAACTGTGAAGGAATCCAGCTGTGTGAGCATCACTGAACATCACTGGCCTCCATTTCCAGGGTTAGGGTAGGTGGGGCTCAGGTGGGGAGGATGGGGAGGTGGGTTGGGGGCCAAGGAGCATGGCACTGGGCAAAGAAACCAGCACACCCAGGGATTTAAAATAATCTACATGGAGTGCTAACCAACAGTCAGTCAGATTGAATGGCTGGTTAGTGGGAGGGAGCATACATCCAGCTGTAGGATGTCACAGCCAGGGACCTGTGTGAAGTGTCCCTGAGAGTCGGGTGGTTGACATGTGTCATGGTGTGGCTGTCATGAGGAAGGAACAAAGTTAGAGCTGAAAACAGCTGACTGGGGTCAGAGAGGGGTGCCTCTGGCTACCAGGGAAAGGAAGAATCTGTCAAAGATCAGGGCAGGGGTACTCCAGTACAACAGAGAGCCATGGTTTCTCTCTGATACCCAGAGGAGCTCATTAAGCTTCTTCTAGCCTAGAATCGAGCTCTCAATAGATTCAGCAGAAAAGGGAGACACAGGCCTCACTTTGAAATTGTAAATCAGGTCCTTATGACATTTTCAGACCCAAGCAGCTTATTTAAAGCAGGATCCCATCTCCTTCCTTTGGGTGTCCCACTTGTCTGCTCAAAGGGACAGGGTGGGAAGAGAGTGATGTTAGAGGGAGGAGGTGACTTGTATTATTGTAGCTGCTCTGTCCAACCAGTTTCTGATCGGCAGGGTAATTCAAATTGGAGCTATTGATTCAAAAGCCTTTTTGTAGTGTTTACAAAGAGTAAACTATGAAGCACTACTGAATAACCTCCCGCATCACACCCTATCCAATAATTTAACTCTTACAAAGCATTGCCTCAATAAACTGTACCTCATAGCTACGTGAGAGGCTCAGTAAGTTTACCATTTAGAACAGCTTTTCCTGCTGTGAGTTGCCTTTGTTCATTGTTCAGGATACGCTGCACCCCAAAGGGAATGCTGCTACGATCACACAGAGACTGACTAAAAGAAAGGAATTCCCACAAAGCTGACAGAAAGAAAATCGATGGACAAGCTTTCTATTCTTAAAATGTATTGTAACAAACCAACTAACGTAATTCAAACAATAATTAACAAGCAAAGGGTATTTCAAATAAGAAGATAAGCATTGAAATATAGATTCTTTAGATATGGTGATGATAGGATCTTGTGAATTGTATGTGCAAACATGAACTGTTTATTGTTAGTCTTTAACTATTTACAGCTCCCAGGTTACTGCCCTGCTGCTTCCATGCAGGCAGGCTGATCCCAGTGTGTTTTCTGTAGACTGTTGTATGAATCTAGTATCATATGACTCTGTACACCATGCGGGCAGAATTCCAAAGAAATTCTAAGGGTCGAATTCACGTAAAAACTGGAATAATTCACGCTGGTTTTTTTCAGTGGGAGTTCAAGACGAATCTCCCACGGTGCACTCAGAGGCCACCAGTGTGAATATCATAAATTTGAGGGGCGGGGTCCGTTCCCGCTGGAGAGGCTAAAATCCCCATGTCCGCTCCCCCACGGCCCAATCACTGGCCCCTGACTATTCCCGGGCCCAGCCCTGAACCCCCTCCCCAGCCCACCGCGATCTCCAGCAGCCCCCCCCCCGCCTTTGATTCCTCCCCGACAGTAAACCCACCCCCGCAGTCCCGACCCCCCCATCCCCCCAAGCAAGCTGACTGTCCCCCTCCCCAGCTGACTCCCCTCCTCCCCCCACCGATCCCTATGCAGAGTGGCAGAGGGACCCCCACGCCTGCCCCCTAGGCACCACCCCCATCAGGCCCCACCCCAGGCCCTGCCCACATATGCCCCACCCCTTGGCATGCCCCATGCCTGATAGGCAGTGCTAAGATGCCCCCTGGAAAGTGCTACGGGGCATAGGCTGGCATTGCCAGGGTGCCAATGGCCAGGGGGCAAACCCGCCTTGCTACCCGACACTCTGGGGGGCACCAATTGACCGTGTTCACTCCAGCGGGTTTGGACCGCTAGCTCCCCGTTATTGGGCAGCTACTGGAAACCCCGCTGGAGTGAAACACTTTGGCGGGGTGGGAGAAGACTGTGACAGTTGTGTTATCCACTGCTGCATCAATGACCGAAAAGGCATTGCAGATTTGAGATTTCAATTAATATGGACAATGAAGGGAGAAAATGACCAACTTTCTGTAAACCTTTCAGGAAAAGATGATTGTCCAATAATATTTCTGGGGGACCATCAATATTCTGAAGGCAGTGGTAAGAGAGTCACACTCTTCTCTGTATGAGGTTGCTCCACTATGGCCAATGGGAAGAATTGGGTGACACAGTGGTTAGCACTGCGGCCTTGCAGCGCCAGGTTCCCGGGTACAATTACAACCTCGGGTCACTGTCTGTGTGGAATTTGCATGTTCTCCCATGTCTGCCTGGGTTTCCTCCCACATTCCAAAGAAGTGTGGGTTCAGTGGATTGGCTCCCCTTAGTGTCAGGGGGACTAGCAGGGTAAATACGGGGGATTATGGGAATAGAGCCTGGGTGGGATTGTTGTCGGTGCAGGTTCGATGGGCCAAATGGCCTCCTTCTGCACTGTAGGGATTCTATGAATTGTTGGGAATATGGAAACGAAACAGCTTCATCTGCTTTAATGAAAGAATCTTCCTATAGACAATCAACTCAGGGACAAGATTGCTGTACAGGACTCTGCGGCTCCTGCAGTGCTAAAGATCCTGCTGCAGCTTCTGTGCTGAGCTCCAGCTCTGAGGGGAAGAAGGCTTCCAGCTGGGACTGAAGTTTGGGTGTCAATTGACTTTCACCCTGGGAAGGGTCTTTCACTGCCTGGTCCTCTCTCAACCCTAACCTGGACTCAGGTAAAGCACCCTCGATGGAAAACTCTTCATGGATAACGAGACAAAGTAAACAATACATCAATAGATTCAGCGGAACAAAGATCTGAATGCTGCTCAGCCACTAAAAGCTCAGCTGAAAACTCTGAAAAGACAACAGGAACTTCATAAGCTGTATCCATCAACTGGAAAGACAAAGCATCCTCTTGGACTTCAACCTCCAAGAGATCACTCATTACTACAATTGATTCTTCCTCATGTTTCTACAGGTATAGCTCTTAGGGCTAAAAGGACCAAGTGACATGGCGGGAAGGGGAGATCAAGATATTGAATTTGATGATCAGCCATAATCAAAATGAATGGCAGAGCAGGCTCGAAGGGCCTACTCCTGCTTCTAGTTTCTATGTTCCATAATTTTTGTGAAGAGACATTTCAGATCCAGGAGGTCTTCTGGTCATTATCTCCTGCAGTACCTTTCGTATCTATTACCTTTGGCCTTACTTTGTGAAGAACTGAGAAACTCACACCTTCAATCTCTGCCCTGAGTCTAGTGGATGGTTTCTCTGTGAAAGCAAGTAACTTACTGCTGAGTGTATAAAATTCCTCAGCTTCTGAAAGAATTTAAATAAATGGTTGAAGATTGTTGCATGGACAACAGTGAGTTGTTCAAATGATGAGCATCATCTGGATTTTCTAGAATTCCTAAAAAGATGCCAACATCTCTACTCAATAAGGAGGTACATCAATTTTGAAGAACATGGAGAGAATCAGCAATCTGTTGCCTTTTGTAGCTAAGGGGAGCAATAAAAGAGGTAGCATGATGGCACAGTGGTTAGCACTGCTGCTTCACAGCGCCAAAGACCTGGGTTCAATTTCGGCCTTGGGTCACTGTCTGAGTTTGCACATTCTCCCCGTGTCTGTGCGGGTTTCCTCCGGGTGCTCCGGTTTCCTCCCACAGTCCAAAGATGTATGGGTTAGATTGATTGGCCATGTTAAATTGACCAGGGGGATCAGCAGGGTAAATACATGGAGTTACGAGTATAGGGCCTGGGTGCGATTGTTATCGGTGCAGGCCCGATGGGCCAAATGGCCTCCTTGTGCACTGTAGGGGTTCTATGATTCTAATTCTGCCTCACATACGGGACTGCTTAACACTAAGAAAGATCATCTATGGTTTGCAGAAAGTCAAAGTGTATTTTTCATCCCATACACAAACCATTGCGTGGTGACAGATTAGCTCATCCCTCAGTATCTGCACAAACTAGCTTAGTGATATAGGTTGGTTGGAATAATTCAATTGATACCCCAGGTTAAAGACTGTCCACCCAACTCAGGCAACCCCTGACCAGTAAGGTATTGACCTGCCACACTTCATCTGCTTCAATGGCTGCTGGAGCTTAGAGTCTCTGCTCAGCAGGTGGATGAAATCTACTTCACCAGGAAAAACAAAGAAAAAGAAAGAAGATTGACAATCTGGAAGATTGGGACTGTATTCATAGGACTGACAGACAAGTTGCAGCTGATTGATAATCTGTGCAAAACAATTGTGATTGACAGGAAATAGGATAGGCTGAACATTGACAAAATACAAGGCTTGCTGAGAGTGGATTACTGTAAGAAAAACAGCACTCAGCAGTAAGTTACTTGCTTTCACCTGGCGGGGGAAGAGTACAGAGGAAATGAATGAGCAAGGTGTTTGCTTTGCTGTAAGGAACTGACTACTTTGAAAGATGGAGCCCACCCATAAATAGTTCAGAATTTGTTCTCGCTATTCTCCTTTCAACTCCAACGGGTAATATTATGAGTGTCCATGCTCCAACACTGTGCTGCACTATAGAGGTGAAAGACCAGTTCTATGAGGAGCATGATGCAGCCATCAGCAGAATCCCAAAGTCTTTACCTACCCAGGAATTTCAATGCAGAAGAGAGTGTGGGCCATGGGGCATGGCAGTCCTGCCTCGGACATCATGGCCTGGAAAAGATAAATGAGAACAGATAGAGACTACTTGAGCTTTGTTGCTACCATGTGGGTGGCACAGTGGCTAGCACTGCTGCCTCACAGCGCCAGGAACCCACGTTCAATTCCAGCCTTGGGAGTTTGCAAGTTCTCCCCATGTCTACATGGGTTTCCTCCGGGTGCTCCGGTTTCCTCCCACAGTGCAGAGATGTGCGGGTTAGGTTGATTGACCATGCTAAATTGCCCCTTAGTCAGGGTAAATACGAGAGGTTATGGGGATAGGGCTTAGGCGGGATTGTTGTCATTGCAGGTTGGATGGGCCAAATAGCCTTTTTCTGCACTGTAGGGATTCTATCCAAGATTCAATTTTGTTCTATTCTATGAGCTTTGCGTAACTAACACCTTCTTTCAGAACAAGCCAAGCCACAAAGTGTCCTGGAGACATCCAAGATCAGGCCATTGGCACCAGCTGGATCTGATCACCACCAGATATGACTCACTGATCAACGTTCTCAACATACACAGCTGCCACAACACTGACTGGGACACAGATCACTCCCTTGTCTGCACTAGACAGAGGACACAACTCTTCAAGCTTTTCCATTCAAAGCAGAAATGTATCAACATCAGTCATGCTGCCTACCCAGACAAAACACAACAGTTCCTCAAGTCAACTCAATAAGTGCTCTCTAGCATTCCAGAACAAATGTGAAATAACACACTTTAAAATATCTACAATACCACACTCTCAACAATATGAAGCAAGAGTGAACAAATACTCTTTGAGTCAAACAACATTGTGATGAATCCCATCACTGAAGCTTTCATTCAGGACAAGAGAGAACTGAGCAAGAAAATTCTGAATGAACTCAGAACCGAACAGACTGCTGGGTGGTGCGCCTGTTATTAACTCCTTGCTCCAGAAAGCTTCATGTTTTAAATAAAAGTTCTAACTGTACAATAATTAAATACTGTAAATACTATATGGCTCACCCCAGAAGGAAAATACCTTACTGTAGTAGAGATTTATCACAAAACTTTCAAAATACAATGCATTTTAACATGATAAACACTTTAACAACTACCTTGTTGCACAATATACAGAGAGTGTGATTCCTTTGTCCATTTTACAATTAAACATATTGCGTTGGCAACACTCTTGGGCTCAGCCAATTGTGACAGCAAGGTTTCAAAGTTCAACCTGCCTGAGTTTCTAGGCTCCCAATGCACTTGCAAACAAGAGTTTGTTTTACAACTGATTAATTGACTTCCTTTCAATCAGAGGGTTTTTCACTCAGAGGGTGGTGGGTGCGTGGAATCGGCTGCCGTAGTGGTGGAGGCGGATTCAATAGGGTCTTTTAAGAGACTTTTGGATAAGTTCATGGAAGTTAGTAAGATAGAGGGTTATAGGTAAGCCTAATAGGTAGAGACATGTTCGGCGCAACTTGTGGGCCGAAGGGCCTGTTTGTGCTGTAGCTTTTCTATGTTCTATGTTCTATTGTGTAGAGTCCACATTCTACACAAAGGTTTCAACGGCTTGACAATGCATTTGGTTTAGTTAACTTTGTCTTGACTAACATTGCTGACTGCTGCCAATCCATCTGGCTTTTGGGCACTGGCTATGATGAATTGGAACTTAAGATGAAATTTGCCGCCATACTGCTTCTTACAAGTAAAGTAAAGTAAAAGTTTATTTATTAGTGTCACAAGTAAGGCTTACTTTAATACTGCAATGAAATTATTGTGAAATTCCCCTAGTCACCACATTCCAGCGCCTGTTCGGGTCAATGCACCTAACAAGCACGTCTTTCAGGCTGCGGGAGGAAACCAGAGCACCCGAGGTAAACCCATGCAGACATGGGGAGAACCTGCAGACTCTGCACAGACAGTGACCCAAGCCGGGAATCAAACCCGGGTCCCTGGCACTGTGAGGCAGCAGTGCTAACCACTGTGCCACCGAGTGAGTTGCCCTCTGAATTCAGCAATATTTCATGCTATTAGTCTAATGGTAGCTTTTCTTCCGTGGTTCAAGAGTAATATTTGTTTCTTAAGTTATCGAAACTTAGGTGATAACTGTTTAACAATGGTATAATTAAATCTATACAGTTTTTTTTTGAACTGGCTACTGATATCTTCAGTTTGTAAACCATCTGTGATATGAAAGCAGCTTCTGCATAACTCTCGGGAGAGTGTGATATATCTGTTCATCAAAGCTAGATACCAGATCACCCTCAGGACTTTGTTTGGTGATAGTTTCACAAGAACTCAGAAACACAAGGAATAGGGGCCGGAGTAGACCATATGGATTGTTGAGCCCACTTGACCATTCAATACAACCATGGCTGATTTTGGGCTTCAACTCGATTTTCCTGTTCACTTCCCATATCCCTTAATTCCCTGAGAAACCAAAAATCTAAATATATTCAATGATATACCATCCACAACCCTCTGGAGTTGCAAGTTCCAAAGATCCACAACCCATTGATGACCGAAAAGGCATTGCAGATCTGAGATTTCAATGAACTTAGACAATAAAAGAAGAAAACGACCAACTTTCTGTAAAACTGTCAAGAAAAGCGATTCATAGAATCCCTACAGTGCAGAAGGAGGCCATTTGGCCCATTGAGCCTACACTGCACCAATCCCACCCAGGTCCTATCCCCATAATCCCACGTATTTACCCTGCCAATCCCCCTGACACTAAGGGACAATTTAGCATGGCCAATCCACTTTAGCTTCACTTCTTCAGAGTGTGGGAAGAAGCTGGAGCACTCAGAGGAAACCCACGTAGACACTGGGAGAACATGCAAACTCCACACAGTGACCCGAAGTTGTAATTGAACCCGGGTCCCTTGCAGCAAGGTGAATAAGTGAATAAGCATCTGAGCAGCAAGGTCATTCTCTGTTTGTCTGTTTCAGATTGAGGAGGATAAGAGGATAAAGCCATAAAAATGTACATAGCAGTGCACATCCTTGCTTGTAGATAATAGAGACAGAGCTACAAAACTTATGGAAAACTTTGTAGGAGTGAATCCAACGATGTGGAGTCTGAATCAATGCTCTGAAACATCCAGAGAGTAAAAGGATACCTCAGGGCAAGGAGGATACCAGGGTAAGGCCATAGGCACATGACCTGATGTAACAGTGCACACTTTCACTAACAGGAAAACTTTGCAGGAGTAATTCAGATAAAGCAGAAGGCAAATATTTGAGATGGGGGCCCCATGCTTACCAGAATATATCTGATATAACCTGGAACACGTCAAGCGGTCCAATGGAATACACTTCATGACAATTTAATGCTAATTCTAAACTGAAGGAGATCTATCGCCAGACCAAAAGCAAGGAATATTCTCTTGTACTGCAAATCTTTCCAATCTCTTTAAGGATACCAAGCCGATATCCCAGTGCTCAAATCATGTGACCCCCCTCCTTTCTTGAAAAATGATGTAACATTTGCTAACCTCCAATCTGATTGAACCATTCCTGAACCTAAGGAACTTTGGAAAATCATAGCTAGCACATCCCTTTTGCAGCTCTCTTAGAACCTGGGTATAGGTCATCAGGTCCCAGGGATTTGTCGAATCTTAGAGCGTTAAGTTTCTCCAGTGCCTATTCTCTGCTGTTACTAATTTCCTTAATTTCTTCACTCTTTTTAGCCTCTAAGTTACAGTCTATTTCTGGTTTTAAACCTGTGTTCTGTAAAGACAGATCGAAAATAGTTGTTCATAGTCTTTGCCATTTCTCATTCCCTCTGATAATTTCTCCTGACTCTCTTTCTAAGGGACCAACATTAACTTCAGCTACTCTTCTCATTTTTATGTGGTTGTAAAAGCTCTTACAATCTGTTTTTATATTTCTGGTTAGTTTATTCCCATTATGTTTTTTCCCTTCGCATTAACCTTTTGGGAGCCTTTTTACTGATTTCTCAAATGCTCCCAATCTTCAGATTTGCTACTGCTTATTGCAACATTGTAAGCCTCTTATCCACATGCATTCACCTCTTAAAACAAGCTCTGAAACATTCTGCTCGAGTTATAACACCTGGGCCGGGATTTTCCAGCCCTTCCCGCTAGTGGGATCTTCTGGTCTTGCCAAAGGCGACCTCCTGCGGTCTGTTCCCCAGTGGTGGGATGGGCAAGTCACGCAAAACACCATAGCAGGGCTGAAAGATCCCACCAGAAAAGACCTTGTGTTGGTGCGGGGGTGGGGCGGGGGGGGGGGGGGGGTGATGCCACCTCAGATCTTCAGTTTGTTCTGCGTTCATCAGTTTTCTAATGTCCAAATCTCTGAAAAAAGTGACAGTCACAAAAATCCGAATTGTATTGAAGGATAATTGAATTCACCCCATCCTGTTCAACTGCAGGTGCATGTTTCTGTCAAGTAAAGTCCTCATTAGCCACTTTAAAAACTTCATTGCGATTATTTTGACATTCAGCTCATAGAGTTTTACAATCCTTTTGTATTCCCTTCACAAATTCCCCCAATCTCCTCCCGTTTCTCCATATTCCACGGAACTCGAGCCTTGTCCAATTCCATTTTGGTAAAAGTTGGTATCTTCTCTTTCTGATGCTCTAATTTAAGTCCACGAGTAGGTATTTGTTCCTACAGTTCTATAACGTTAACATTGAACTCAACTTTTCCATTTTTTTTTAATCAGAGCATGCCTTTCCTTTCTCTCATCATTTGCCATGAATACTATTTCCCTCGGCTTTGCAACAACTTGCAAATGTCCAAATCCCTGAAAAAAGTGACAGTCAACAAAAATCTTAATTGTAGTGAAGGATAATTGAATTCACCCCGTCCTGTTCAAATACAGATGCATTTTCCTGTCAAGTAAAGTCCTCATTAGCCGCTTCAAAACTTCATTACGATTATTTTGACATTCAGCACATAGAGTTGATACTATACTTTTAATTTAGGCGGTTTTATAACTTCTCCAACTGTCATTAACTTTTCCTCCTTAGTCTAATGCGCCGATCTCCTTTTGAAACTAGCAGACGAAGTTTCTTCATAGGATCATAGGGGGTGATTCTTCCCAAAAAGTTCTAAGTGTTGAATTCGTGGGAAAACTGATGTAAATCACAATTGTTTTCTCAGTGGGAGTTCAGACTCAAATCTCCCACACTTTGTGCAATGCAGAGGTCACAACCGTGAATATCATTAAAAGCTTGGGGGAGCAGGGCTTATTCACAGCAGAGTCTGACAGATCTGGGCCTTTGTGCATGCGCAGTGGCCCTGAACTGTCAGCCTGCAGTTTGCTGGCTAGCTCAATCGCTGGCCAGCCCGGGACCCCCACAGTGTTGCCCCCCCCAAATCCCCCCCATGGCCCAATCGTGGCCCCCAGGAGCAATCCCGGGCCAGCCCCAACCTCCACCCCGTCCCGGAGCGCCCTGATCTATAGCACCCCCCCACCCCCAGCAGTGACGTTCCCCCCACCTCCTGTCCCAACCCAGCAGACCCCCCCCCCCAAGGGAAGCAGACTCCCCCACCTTGGCAGATCCCCCCACGGGAGGCAAACAACCCCCCGACAGACCACCCCCCAATCGCTGGCCTCCCTCCACCCCCGAGGGATCCCAATGGCAGAGTGGCAGCGGGACCCCCGCCGATCACCCATTAGCGCTGCTTCCTAGGCCCCACCCCTTAGACCCCACCACCTTGGCACTGCCCAATGCCCGGTGATCAGTGCCAAGGTGCCCCCTGAGCAGTGACACTTTGTCACTTGGGCAGTGCTAGGGGACACAGGCTGACACTGCCAAGGGTGCCTATGCCCAGGGGGCACCACACCCCCACCATCAGACCCCCTGAGGAGCCCCGATTGCCCCCCTACTTCACTCCAGCAGGGTCTCCCGCTAGTTCCCCGAAAGTGGGGAGCTACTCTAAACCCCGCCCGGAGTGAAATTGTACTGGTGGGGTGGGAGATGCTATCGAGTCTGGAGAATTCAGTCCCGGGCCTGATAATCACATTCAAATTAGATTTAAATGACTTACTTGCTGTTCCCACCATTTCCAGTGTGGTCCCGACCGCGCTAGATATCTGGCGTTCGGAGATGCGTGTGCGTTGGGTATGCATGCGCGAATCCCGCGAATCGGGCCACACGCGATTCTCCCGGCCCGATGCGCTAAAAAATTAGCATGTTGGGATGGGAGAATCGCCTGCATAGAATCCCTATTTGCAGAAGAGTCCATTTGGCCCACCGCGTAGCACCGATTCTCCGGCAGAATATCTCACCCTACCCATTCCCTTAACCCCATGTATTTACCCCACTAATCCCCCTAACCTACACATTTTGGGACATTAAGGGATAATTTGGCATGGCCAATCAATCTAACCTGCACATCTTTGGACTGTGTGAGGAAACTGGAGCATCCGGAGGAAAGCCACGCAGACACACGGAGATACTGGGGCAACACAGCCACTGATGGTGACAGCTGATATGAAGCTCTCTCCAAGAAGTTCACTGAATAAAGAAGTATGGACAAGTGTATTGTTGGAAGCTGTCGACCTCTTCTTTTGTATAAGATTAATTTAAAAATGTGACTTCTCCAATAGTCTTGTTACTGTCGGAGCTGCTCCTACTTTACACATGGAAAGAGTGGATTTCTGAATAGGAGCAGTCTTGGCTGAGGCTGCGATATTGCTGACTCCAATGGCTGTGAGGCAGCCTGCCAAAGCTGCTGAAACTGAAGTCTTACAGGGAGAGAACTGAATGATTTAGTAAAAAACAATTGCTTCGTGTAAACCTGATGTTAAAATTGATGTTCTGACTAAAATTGCACGTTCTCCGTGTGTCTGCATGGAGACACGCCGAGAGGCCGACAGCATTGCGGCAGTCCCATACCCCCCCCGACCCCGGTCCCGATCACAATCACACCCCTGCAGCCCCAACGCCCCCTGGCAAGCCAACCACACTCCCCCCCCCCCCCCCCCCCGCCCCCCCTCCCCCACTGCAGTGGCCAACCCCAATCACTGACCTCCCACCCTCTGTCACTCCCGATTTCAGAGTGACAGCAGGACCTCCCACCCCCACCAATTGTGCCCCCCCCAGAGGCCTTCCCCACATTAGGTCTCACCCCCATTAGGCCTCTTCCCCTTGGTACTGCCCGATGCCTGGTGGGAAGTGCCAAGGTGCCCCCTGGGTATTGCCACTTTGGGCAGTGTCAGGGGGGCAGGCTGGCACTGCCAGACTGGCAACGGCCAGGAGGCAACCCCCCTAACCCCCGACCCTTCACCCCAGCGGTGCTGGGGCACCAACTCCCTGCAAAAGAGAGGTATTGTAAACCCTGCTGGAGTGAAACACTCCTAGTGGGAGAGTGGGGGAAAGAGGCAAGCGGGCCCACAGATTTCAGTCCCGAACCAGCTAATGATATTCAAATGCCCATTAGAATAAATTATACAGCTCCATGCTGATTTCTGACGGTGTTATGAAGTGCTTCGAAAGGTTAGTCATAGCACGAATCAAATCCTGCCTCCCAGATGGCCTGGATCCACTACAGTTTGCCGACTGCTGCAACTGGTCCACTGCAGATGCCATCTCCCTGGCCCTGCACTCAACCCTGGAATACCTGGATAACAAAGACACCTATGTCAGACTCCTATTTATTTCAAATCAGAGCTGACGCCGCGTGGAAATCCGGAGGCCAGAGACTTGCGGAGACCATGGCACCCCCCGCTAAACGGCCTCCAACTTGAGTCTTCCAGCCTCTGCCCGAGTCTCCCAGCTGCGGCTCGAGTCTCCTGGCATCAGCACGAGTCACCCGGCATCTGCTCGAATTTCCAGGCTTTGGCTTGTGTCTCCCAGCTTTAGTAGCGCAGTGGGCTGGAAGAATCGTCGCCGTCTCTCTCCACCGATGCTGCCAAACCTGCTGAGGTTATCCAGCATTTTCTGTTTATACTCCTTCTCTCTGCAGTTTCTCTGGGAGTTTCCAAAGTGAGGCCTGTTATTATTTTATTTATGCTTGTCCAGCTGGCCCTTACTCCCACAGGGACACTATATTTAAATTATTCCACTCGAGCACAGATTCAATGTGAGAGGGGGAAAGTTTAAGGCAGATCTGTGGGGGGTAAGTTTTTCACGCAGAGAGTGGTGGGTACCTGGAACCCGCTGGCAGAGGTGGTGGTGGAAGAAGCACATTAGCAACGTTTAAGAGGCATCTAGATAGGTACACGAATAAGGAGGGAATAGAGGGATACCAACCAAGTAAGGGCAGAAGTTGTTTTTGGTTTAGTTAGGGCACCATGATCAGCATAGGTTTGGATGGCCGAAGTGCTGTTTTGTTCTTTGTTCAATCACTCCCCTAAGGTTCTCAAAAACACTTGTTCAATCCACCTATCAAACAACATTTCCTTCTCTTAAGCAAAATCTACCGTGATTTGACGCAATTTTCTTTTCAAATTCCTAAGCTCCTGTCTGTAGGATTTTGACACTAACTCATAAGCACTGAGAACAGCATCATTTACTCTGTTATGATTTGCCCTTCTGAAACAGATGAGAATACCCCCAAAGATATTCCCACAAAAACACTCCACTCCACAGGGGCACAGTCCAATCTTCCCTTGGCCATTTCAGTTTTGCAGCAACTTTCTCAAATAACACAATGCATATGGGCAGAAATTTCCAAAAAAATGACAAAGTGCCATCTTAGGCAGGAAACCCCACGCGATTCCCGCTGGCTCAGATGGCACGATCCCGATCGTGATCTTCCAACATTTTGTCATTTTTCTGCAGGGGACATGTTTTGTGTTGTCATTGTGAGGGGCGAGGCCTAAAGACGCTGGCTCCTCAGAGATCGAGCGCCAGTTTTAAAGGGACCAGACAAATACTCCCTATATCTATTCCTCCCGCACTAAATTTAAGTTTCAAGCAAATATTTCTTTTCAAATCAAAAGTACGAAACATTGGCTCTGAGCTTTCCTCACCATTCTCTTCTAAACTTTAAGCTCATCTCTTTTCAATTCTCTGCCTCCTTCATTACGCCTTTCCCCTCTTTCTCATTCTAACTAAGGTTTCATATTTCTCTTTCCTAGAGCACGCCCTCCACCCTGGAAGCCTCGGACAAACCTGTGTCCGAGGTCCCCACTGCAGACGTCAGATGAGCCTTCTCGAAGGTCAACCCAAGGAAAGCGACTGGCTCCAATGGGGTACCGGGATGAGCATTCAGATCCTGCGCGGATCAGCTGGCGGGAGTATTCGCAGACATCGTCAACCACTCTTTACAAGAATCTGAGGTTCCTATCTGCTTCAAGAAGACAACCATCATCCCGGTACCAAAGGAACGCCAGGCAGCATGCCTTAATAACTATCGTCTGGTGGCTCTGACATCCATCGTTATGAAGTGCTTCGAAAGGTTAGTCATGGCACGAATCAATTCCGGCCTCCCAGATTGCCTTGATCCACTACAGTTTGCCTACCGCTGCAACTGGTCCACTGCAGACGCCATCTCCCTGGCTCTGCACTCAACCCTGGAACACCTGGATAACAAAGACACCTATTTATCGACTAAAGCTCAGCCTTCAACATCATTATTCTTACAAAACTCATCTCCAAACTCCGTTGCCTGAGGCTTGGCTCCTCCCTCTGTGACTGGATCCTGAACTTCCTAACTCACAGACTACAATCAGTAAGAATAGGCAACAACACCTCATCCATGATCATTCTCAACACCGGTACCCCACAAGGCTGTGTCCTCAGCCTCTTACTATACTCCTTATACACCTATGACTGTGTGGTCAAATTCCCCTCCAACTCGATTTTCAGGTTTGCTGACGACATCACCATAGTGGGTTGGATCTCAAACAATGATGAGTTGGAGTACAGGAAGGAGATAGAGAATCTGGTGAACTGGTGCGATGATAATAATCTCTCCCTCAATGTCATCAAAATGAAGTAGATAGTCATCAACTTCAGGAAGCGTAGCGGAGGACATACCCCTGTCTATATAAATGGGGATGAAGTAGAAATGGTCGAGATCACCAACAACCTGTCCTGGTTCCTCCATACCGACACTACAGTTAAGAAAGCCCATCATGCCTCTACTTTCTTAGAAGACTCAGGAAATTTGGCATGCCTGATACGACTCTCACCAACGTTTACAGATAGGAAGCATTCTTTCTGAGTGTACCACAGCTTGGTATGGCTCTTGCTCTGTCCAAGACCACAAGAAACTACAAAGGGTCATGAACGAAGCCCAGTCCATCACTCAAACCAGCCTCCCATCCATTGACACTGTCTACACTTCCCGCTTTCTCGGAAAAGCAGCCAGCATAATCAAGGACCCCACGCACCCGGGCAAACTCTCTTCCACCTTCTTCTGTCAGGAAAAAGATATGAGAGTCTGAGGACACGTACCAACCAACTCAAAAACAGTGTTTCCCCTGCTGCCATCAGAATTTTGAATGGACCTACCTCACATTAAATTGATCTTTCTTTACACTCTCGCTATGACTGCAGCACTACATTCTGCATTCTCTCTTTCTCTATGTACGGTATGCTTTGTTTGTGTAGCATGCAAGAAACAACACGTTTCATTGTCTACTAATACATGTAACAATAATAAATCATAGAAACCCTACAGTACAGAAAGAGGCCATTCGGCCCATCGAGTCTGCACCGAACACAATCCCACCCAGGCCCTACCCCCATATCCCTACATATTTACCCACTAATCCCTCTAACCTACACATCTCAGGACACTAAGGGCAATTTTCTTTTTAGCATGGCCAATCAACCTAACCCGCACATCTTTGGACTATGGGAGGAAACCGGAGCACCCGGAGGAAGCCCACGCAGACACGAGGAGAATGTGCAAACTCCACACAGACAGTGACCCAAGCCGGGAATCGAACCCAGGTCCCTGGAGCTGTGAAGCAGCAGTGCTAACCACTGTGCTACCGTGCCGCCCAATCAAATCTTTCTCATTCAAATCTTTTCACTTCTTTGTTAAACTAAAATCTTTGCAATTCTCTCTCAAGTTGCTTTCTCTCTTTTCTACTTCATTTTTGGCTAATTCAACTTAAACATTAAGTAGAATCATGTTTTTCGTCCTTAGCTTCAATGCTGAGGCACTACTTCAATGATTAAAACTGTACACAGTCCTCTCGATGTGGTCTCACCAACGCCGTGCACAATTGTACCAAGACATCCCTATCTTTATACTCCATTCCCCTTTCAATGAAGGCCAACATTTTGTTTGCGTTTCTAATCACTTGCTGTAGGTGCATGCAGACATTTTGTGATTCGTGTACAAGGACAATCATATCCCTCTCTACATTGGCAGTTTCAATTTAAGTAATATTCTGCTTTTCTATTCTTCCTGCCAACGTGGATAACCTAGCATTTCTACTTTATAGTCCATGTGCTAAAATTGTTGGCTACTCACTTAAATTATATGTATCCTTTTGCAGATTCTTTGTACTCTCCCCACAACTTGCTTTCCTTTTTATCTTTGTTTCATCAGTAAATTTGGCTACAATACAGTTAGCCCCTTAACCCAAATCATTAATATAGATCGTAAATTGTTGCAGCCCCAGGAATAATGTCTGTGGCACTCCATTAGTTACAGTTTGCCGTCTTGAAAATGACCCATTTATCCTAACTCTCTGTTTCCGATTATTGAGTCTGTTTTCCATTAATCACCTCCAACTGTTGACTTGTGTAGTTCAAATTTTATGTGGCCTTTTGGAAATCCAAAATACACTACATCTACTGAATTCTCTTTATCCACCCTGCTTGTTACATCTTCAAGGAACTCTCATAAAATTAGTCAAACATAATTTCCCTTTCTGCTCCTTCCTCTTTAACAATGGATTCCAGCATTTTCCCACCGAGTGACTGCCCAGCCAATCATTTCCAGCTTTCTGTCTTCCACCTTTCTTAAACAGAATTGAAGGGTGGGATTTTATGGCCTCGTTCGTCCAGAAACAGTAAAATCCGGCCCGACGTCAAGGGACCTTTCCATTGTCCACTCTTGCCCGCTCCGATTCCCATGGCTGGCGGGGCAGTAAAATTCATGCCCAAGTGTTACTTTTGTGATTTTCCAATCCACTTGGAACTTTCCAGAATCCAGGGAATTTTGGAAGATTACAGCCAATGCATCACTTGTCTCTGTAGCCATTTCTTTTAAGACCCTGGGATGCAGACCATCAGATCCGGGAACTTGTCAGCTTTAAGTCCCATTATTATTCCTTTTACTTTTTCTCCTGTGATAGTTATTATTTTAACTTTCTCTCTCACTTTTTCCTCTTGATTTACTATTATTCTTGGAATGCTTTTTTGCCTTCAACTGTGAAGACAATGAAAAATATTTGTTCAAAGATTTCAAAATTTCATACGTCAGCTACGACTCTCACCACCTTTTACAGATGCACCATAGAAAGCATTCTTTCTGGTTGTATCACAGCTTGGTATGGCTCCTGCTCTGCCCAAGACCACAAGAAACTACAAAAGGTCATGAATGTAGCCTAATCCATCACACAAACCAGCCTCCCATCCATTGACTCTGTCTACACTTCCCACTGCCTCGGCAAAGCAGCCAGCATAATTAAGGACCCCACACACACCCGGACATTCTCTCTTCCACCTTCTTCCATCGGGAAAAAGATACAAAAGTCTGAGGTCACGTACCAACTAACTCAAGAACAGCTTCTTCCCTGCTGCTGTCAGACTTTTGAATGGACCTACCTTGCATTAAGTTGATCGTTCTCTACGCCCTAGCTATGACTGTAACACTACATTCTGCACTCTCTCGTTTCCTTCTCTATGAACGGTATGCTTTGTCTGTATAGCGCACAAGAAACAATACTTTTCACTGTATGGTAATACATGTGACAATAATAAATCAAATCAAATCAGCCAGGCACAGTGGGAATCATAATACAGCAGCACCCACAAGTGATTGAAAAAATGTATCGAGTTACCCCGTGGGCCTTGCAGGGTTGCCTTTATTTCGTGTACAGGACTTTGATTTTATTTGTTCATTTTAACATTTGTTTTCATAGAATCGCAGAATGTTTACAGCACAGAAGGAGGCCATTCAGCACTTCCTCTGTGTGTCAGTTCTCTGCAAGAGCAATTGACCGAGTTTCACTTCCTCATCTTTTCAATCCTGCAAATCCTGCAAAGTCCAAAGATGTGCGGGTTAGGTTGATTGGCCATGCTAAAAATTGCCCCTTAGTGTCCTGAGATGTGCAGGTTAGAGGGATTAGTGGGTAAATATGTAGGGATATGGGGGTAGGGCCTGGGTGGGATTGTGGTCAGTGCAGACCCGATGGGCCGAATGGCCTCTTTTATACTGTAGGGTTTCTATGATTTCTATGATTTCTCAGTCAGTAATCTACTTTCACTGCGTTTTCAGGTAGTGTACTCCAGATTCTAATCACCCACTGTCTAAACAAGATTATTCTCATTGCACTGTTGGCTTATGTGCTGATTCCTGTAAATTGCAGTTTTCTGGTTCTCAATCCGTCCATCAATGGGAACTCTTTCTCCCTATCTACTCTGTCCAAATCTCGCATAATTCCCGCCATTCGCAGGGATTACCTTCCCACAAAATCTTATGAGGAGTGAAATCGCGAGAGGTGAACATACTTTATAATGGGAGTGAATTTGAGAGGTTCCAACCATCACAAAGCAACTTGCGTGCTGTACATCTGAGCTTTGCTCTTCCACCTGTGGAAACCTCTTCAACTCTTTATCTATCTTTCCTGAGCAGTTCCCTCCCTAAATTCACACCTCAACCAGAAAACAGCATGTCTTTGAATGAAGTCATCGTAAAGAAAAGCTCCATTATCACGACATACAATGGAGAGTCTTCACCTTACCCAGCATACAATCATTCCGCAGCGCCAGCATGTTCTTTAGCAGCTTGGCTTTCAGCTTTTTCAAGCTACATAAAGAAATCAATGCACTTTTAACCCTTTCATCCAAACATATCTATATTGCTTTCAACAAATTAAAACCTGCAAAGCATTAATCTCAGTAACTCAGCAGCTCAGCACTCCCTCTTATCCACCTACTCCCCCTGCAGACCCCCCACCCCATCCCCACTCTCCTCCTCCTGAATCTATGTTGTGTTTTCAAATTCGACCACTGACTTTCAAACCTTTACCTTTAGGCTCTTTTCTTCATTTGTAATCCTTTGAAGACGATAAACAGGTTTTGAAACAAACCAATAGAAATCTATCCAATTTCTGAAGATATTTTGGGGCCCATGTAACATCCCTCTCATGCTCTTTATCAGAGGAACAGGGCACTCGAGAGAATGATCCATCACCAGCTCAACTCCTCTCTGTCGTGCCAGTTATAGAGAGCACAGAAGACCACCACAGTACAGGAGACTCTTGACAGTCCGTGTTGGATACCATTCCCAGAATGCTATTAACATCTGAAGCACATTTTCAGAAGGCTAATTGTAGTTATATGAATCCCCTACCTAGGTGTTGAAATTCACCATTGGTGTGAGCAGACAGATCATCAGTAGACGTCCCTTGTCACAAAGCCTGTATTCACTAAGATTTTCCGATGCAGTGACAATTGAGGCACTTGGGAATGTCTCAGAATGTAAGAGTCATGGCAGCTTCCCAGGAATCCTGTGCACATTTGCAGGATCTGTTGCTGCTTATTGAAGACTATTTGAATATTGAGCAAGTATAACCACTTTCACAAACATGCCTGGCTGATCAGAGGGAGCCATAATGGCCATGTGTGTGCAGAATAAAACCCATCTAGTTCACTAATGTCCTTTAGGGAAGGAAATCTGCTGTCCTTACTTGGTCTGGCCTACATGTGACTCCAAAGCCACAGCAATGTGGTTGACTCTCAAATGCCCGCGGGCAATTAGGGATGGGCAATAAATGCTGGCCAGCCAGTGACACCCATGTCCCACGAATGAATAAAAAAAGTCTATCACCCCTAGAGCTGAGGGAATCCTGTTATGACACTGAGGCTGGTTGCTTTCTCAGCTAGACTTGCACTATCAATGCAGAATATTATGTACTCCTCTGTCTTTGTGAACATCGCATCCCTCACCTGCTTGATGGGACACCATTTGCGAGATCCAACAAATGTCTTCAGCCGATCCCTGGAATTACCCCACACCTTATGCAGCTGGCAAATCAGAAAACGTAGCAAAATGAGAGGTCACTGGGATGCAAAAAAAAAGATTAGGAATGAGTATATTGTCATATTTGATGGTTTCAGCCCCATTGATGCCAGAGCCTCATTAACGGCTGTCCCAAAATTGGCTGCACCACCTCCTCCATGGGGGTTAGTACATGCAACTGTGCCTGCAGACACTGACTCTCCTGACCCAGTTAGTTCCTGCTACAGATGATTGTGCAGCATCTCATCTTGCAAGAGAGGAGGAAGTGTCTGAGTGAGAGTCGTGCAATCTGTTTGAGTCGTGTGAATCATGGTTGAATAGCTGGCAGTGCAAATGGAGATGTGGGTGTGAGGATTGGAGCAGTGCTAAGTGTGTGAGGGTGAGCTAAAGCATATGAATGTTAGTTATGTGGCCTGATGGATAGTAATTGTTGGCAGGTGAGTGATGGGAACATAAAGACTGACATTAAGAGCTTCTATAGATATGTGAAGAGAAAGAGGTTGGTGAAGACAAATGTAGATCCTCTACAGACAGAAATGGGAGAATGTATAACAGGGGACAAAGAAATGGCCGAGCAACTGAATACATACTTTAGCTCTGTCTTAACAAAAGAGGGCACAAATCAAATGGCAGAAATGTTGGAGAATACAAGATTTAGTGAGAGGGAAGAACTGAGGGAGATCAATATTAGTAGAGAAATGGTACTGGGAAAGTTGTTGGGATTGAAGGGGGATAAATCCCCAGGGCCTGATAATCTACATCCCAGAGTACTTAAGGAAGTGGATGCATTGGTGATCATCTTCCAGGATTCTATAGACTCTGGAACAGTCCCTGCAGATTGGAGGGTAGTGAATGTCACTCCAATATTCAAAGAGGGAGGTGGAGAGAAAACAGGGAATTATGGACCAGTAAGCTCAACATCGGTAGTGGGAAAAATTCTTAAATCCATTATCAAGGACTTGACAGCAGAGCATTTGGAAAGCAGTGACAGGATCAGACAGAGTCAGCATGAATTTATGAAGGGGAAATCATACTTGATAAATCTGTTGGAATTCTTTGAAGATGTAATTAGTAGAGTTGACAAGGAGGAACCAGTCGATGTGGTATATTTGGACTTTCAGAAAGCATTTGACAAAGAGACCACAGGAAGTAGTTGATGCTAAAACATTGAATGCATTCAAGAGGCGGCTAGATATAACACTTGGGGCGATTGGGATCAAAGGTTATGGGGAAAAAGCAGGATTAGGCTATTGTGTTGGATGATCAGCCATCATCTTAATGAATGGCGGACCAGGTTTGAAGGGTCAAATGGCCTCCTTCTGCTCCTATCTTCGATGTTTCTATGTTTCTGTGCTTCTATGCTTCTATGTTGTGGTAAATTGAGCAGTGGCTGCGCCTGGCTATTTACTTGGTAGGCTATAGATTTTGAAGATGCACTCACGGTCTTTGATCACTTGTAAGGTCACTGAATTTCTTACAACATTGCACCAAGTCCTCAGAGCTTGACTCCTGGCATTAACTTCAATAGCTATCTGCTTCCATTGCCTTCTGAGTGGGTTTCTGGAGGTTCTCTTTGCCGATATACAGACAGATGACATCTCTCCTTTTTTCAAACTCTTCCATTAATGCCTCCAGTGCAGCATCTGGACAGCTTGCAGCCTGCACCCTCTCACGTTATGCTATTATTCAATTTTTCACCTCAAATTCACTTCTACTTGACTGCCAACACTCACTCTCGCCACAATGCACCTCTCCTTTAAGAATTGCAAGGCCATCTTTAATGTGTGCTCGGCCTGCTCAAGCATCTATTCAATCAAGTGCTGAACACATTGAGAACAGTGAACAACATATTGGCATGCTGCCCGCATTACATGAAAGGGATGTTGGCTGATTGTGCATTGCGGTACACATGCCCGTTTACAGGGCCTATCAAATTTACACCCACAAAGTTGAAGTGAAATTAAATTGGAAAATGCTGGAGAAAGGCTCAGCAGGTTAGGGAGCACCTGTGTGGAGAGAGAAACACAGTTCACATTTCAGGATAACTTTACCAGAACTCAAATGTTCGAAATGAACTAAGCTTTGAGAAAAGGGTGGGTGGGTCAAGGACAAAGGAAGGCCTGTGATGGGTAGGAAGACAGGAGAGATTGAATGACAGAAGAGTTTGTTTTCCAGGGCCAAAGGGAATGGTGATGGGGCAAGAGGAAAACATGAAGAAACAAAAGCTGTGCCTAGGGGAGGTGGTGGTGTAATGGTATTGTCGCTGGACTAGTAATCCAGATACCCCGAGTAATCTGGGATGCAGGTTCAAATCCCATCACGACAGATGGTGAAATTTGAATTTGAAAGAAACTGGAATTAAAAGTCGATTGTCAATGGGTTTATGGTCATCATTAGATCATGGTCAAAAACCATCTGGTTCACTAAAGTCCTGTAGGGAAGGAAATCTGCCGTCCTTACCTCGTCCAGTCTACAGGAGGCTCCAGAGCCACAGCAATGTGGTTGACTCTTAAATGCCCTCTGAAATGTCCTGGCAAGCCACTCAGAGTAATTAGGGTTGGGCAATAAATGCTGGCCCAGCCAGCGAAGCCCACATCCACTGAACGACTAAAAGAAAATAGAGGAGGTGTGCTGGTAACTGAAAAAAAACACAAGCAAAGTAAAGGAAACAAAATGGGGACAGTTTATGTCTGAAATTGTTAAATTCAGTGTTGAGTCCATAAGACTGCAAAGGGCGTAACTGAAAGATCAGATGAGGTTCCTTTTGTGGACATTGAGCCCCAATGGAAGAGTGCAGTAGTTTGAGGACAGAAATGTACATTTTTCAATTTAGTCTATTGCATGCACTGCTCAGAATCCTCTACACTGGGGAGGCCAAATACAGGTTGGGTGTTCACTTTGTGAGCACCTCGGTTCAGTCCGCAAGCACGACCCCAAGCTTCGGACAGCCTATCATTTTAATTCTCCACCTTGCTTTCATGCTGACGTTTCTGATAGAAGGACGCAGGTCTGAAACTTTAACTCTGCTTCTCTTTCCACGCAGACATAACCTGCTGAGTTTTCTTTACAGCATTTTCTGTTCTTATTTCAAATTTCCAGAATCCACAGTATTCTGCTTTTGGATAAAATTGGTTTTGTTTCATTTTAAATTGGAATAACTACCTCAAGCAAATCAAAGGCACCAGTTTTTCTCTTGAGTGTTTTCAGCGGTAGGAGCAAAGAAGACACAAATTGACCAAATCTAAAAATGAACAACAAAAATTCCTGAAAGCTTTGGACACCAACACAGATTATCGAAATGAATTATCAGGGCAATAACAAATCAATAAACTCTGATTTTATTAACTGCAGAAAAATAATCAAGGAAACAATGACAACTGTTTTCCTGCAAGTATAGTTTCTTATGTGTTTAAAATGAAAGAAAAACATTTAATAAAAACCTCTCAGTCACTAAAACAAAATCTTCATTCTCCACAGCACATGGATTACAAGTGCCCAGATTTTGCACTCATAAAAGCTATGAGGTGGTCACCGTTATTGTGGAGTAAATCAGATAGTAACTTCTGGAGCCCGCACATTTGCAGTTAAACGTGGGAATCCGGAAGTTGCTGTCTGAGTTACCCTGCTCCTTCACAGGCTGTGCTATAACAGTACCTCACCAACAGACTCAGTTTTGAAATCCATGCAAAGCCATGAGTTAGTACACTTACCCACTTGTTAGCCATGTCACTAAAAGATAGGGCTGGGGCATTCAGCTGTAAGTAATATTTAAAGGCATGATGAGTCTTAATCACTGCCAAGCAATGACTCAGGCATTGAAAATGTAACATTTAAAGTGTGGTGTCCCATTTCTTCAGAATTTAATCATGGTTGGAGATTTCTTTTAAATACTTTTTTTTTACTTTTTCTTTCTCTTACCTCTCCTTCACTCTCTTATTCTTATCTTTCTTTCTCTCTTTTTACTTTGTATTCAATTTAAGATTTCACATTGAATTAAATATTCAAATTTATATTTCCTGGTTTAGACTTTGCAGGCTAGAACTTGGATAACTCTGTTTTTTGCATGTGGGAGTCATGATCTGCTCGCTCCCGTTCATATCAAGGTGGGCACTATGCAATTTTGGTGTATCTGCCCCATCTGAATGATAGCACTGGGCTATACAACTCTCATGCTGCGCTACTCTCTGAAATGCTGCCTGGTCCTCTGCAAGAGGGGTCAGGCAAACCCTGTTGGCAAATAACATGGTTTATTAGCAAATCACATGGTCCAACCAGCCTTCCCTTGTTAAAAGGCAGAGTCCATATTAAAGGGAAACTCCACTGCTGACCGAAGGCTGCTGGGCAATTAACTGGGAAGATTGTAGGAAGCAGAATGGCTCAGAACACAAGGGGGTGTACTCTCAGGTTTAGCAACAGTGACATGGAAACTCTGCTGACCGAGATAGAGTCCATGACAAAGGTTATGTTTTCCCTGGGTGGGCAGAAAGCCCTCACAAACCAACCTGCAGTGGGAATGGGAGCACATTGCCCAGGAGATTATTGCACAGGTTCTGATGCCAAGGACATGGCAAAAAATAAATACAATGACCTCATACAGGTGGTCAATGTGAGTGAAGGTGGAGGAGGCAGTGGTGTAGTGGTACTGTCACTGGACTAGTAATCCAGAGACCCAGAGCAAGATCTGGGGACTTGGGTTCAAATCCCACGATGGCAGAAATTTGAATTCAATAGCTGGAATTAAAAGTCTAATGATGACCGTGAAACCATTGTCGATTATCATAAAAACCCATCTCATTCACTAATGCCCTTTAGGGAAAGAAAGCTCTCATCCTTACCAAGTCTGACCTACACGTGACTCCAGATGCACAACAATGTGGTTGACACTCAAATGCCCTCTGAAATGGAGGGAAATTAAGGATGGGCAATAAATGCTGGCCCAGCCAGCAACACTACACCTTCATCATGTACCCAGAAACTCTCTCAGGCACTCAGGACTCACAGCTAGCATTCACATACTGCACCTCACCCACATCTACCAAAGCTGCCAGCAACACACCTACCTTCTGCTATCTTCCAAAGCCTATGGCTATTCAGCTATGGCAGGAACATCAACCAATCATAGTGCACACAATCACTGCCATTCTCTCTTGCAGGAGTAGGTTGCACATCACATCAGGCAGCCAGAAGGCAGCCTGCATTAATTCATCTCCTGAGGCCCCCTCAAGGAGGTGGGTGTCTGGATCATTAGCCTGTGGTTCTGACACAGCAGAGGTTGTCCAGGGTGATGGTAAGTGACTGCCTTATGCCCCTTCTCAGCTCACTCCTCACCCTGAGATAAGGTATCAAGTGGAAGCTGCAGATGGCTCAACGATGAACGTTCTTTCTCACCAACACATCCCGTACCTCAAACCCCTCCTTCTGCTTATATGCTTTCAGATCCCCTAGACCCACCACCTAGACAGCTTTAGCAGAGCCAGAATGAAGGGCAGCAGCAACTCTTCATCAATGATGAGGCGGTATCGTCACTTGATTTTACAATCCCAGTGACGAACTCTGTCATCAGCATGCTGTGAACTTTGGAGACTAGTATAGAGTTAAGATTAGCACTGCCAGATAATCTCTTGTTACTGTCAGGGAGTTGTCTAACTTCACATAGAAACTAGGAGCAGGAGTTGCCCATTCAGTCCTTCGAAACTGCTCCGCCATTCAATATGATCATGGCTGATCCTCTATCTCAAAGTTATATCCCCACTTTCTCTCCATACCCCTTGATGCCAGTAAAATCTAAAAAATGATCTGTGTCTTGAATACATGACACAGCACAAGAAATCAGGCAGAGCTTGGAGCCCATCCTGTCTAGCATGGATATGATGGTTACCTAGATGACAGTCCTCATGGCCCACTCGTGATACAGCATATGTTGGCTGTTGTCTCAGCTTCCACTACAGCATTGGCATAACTCTCCCAACATCTCAGTTCTCCAGTGGAAACTCAGACCTGAGGAGGTTGAGGTAATGAGATCGATGCTTGGTGCCATCATAGCTGCAGAGTTCAGCAATCAAAGGGGCATGCAGACTCCTATAGCAGTTCGACAATCTGCCTGCCACAGATTCCTGGAAAGCTTGAGGTGCCACCATAGGGAAGCGCCAGTAGCTCCGTGGAGGATGAACTTAAATTCTCCCTCAGGTTGACAACATTTGTCCTTTCACTGCTGCTACTTTGACAGTGCTCTTGCACTTGGCTCTCAACTGAATGCTGCCAAAGCTTGTTCCTCAAGACCCAGAGCTGCTTCAGAATGTCCTCCAAGGTCATCTGCAATCTCCCCCAGTCTGGGGCTCATTCCATCAGTCATGCTGCAACCATTAGGGTAGCACTGCGTAGGAGCACCAGGTAAGGCAGCTGCAAGTCAGCCATTAAGAGAATGCATAAGCGTGAATGGTTCCTTGTTGTTTGCATAATTGCAAATGTTGCTGTCTAAAAACATTTTCATGGAGTGATAGAATGATAGAGGTTTACAGCATGAAAACAGGCCCTTCGGCCAACTTGTCCATGCCGCCCTTTTTTTTAAACCCCTAAGCTATTTCCAATTGCCTGCATTTGGCCCATATCCCTCTATACCCATTTTACCCATGTAACTGTCTAAACGCTTTTTAAAAGACAAAATTGTGCCCACCTCTACTACTACCTCTGGCAGCTTGTTCCAGACACGCAAAGTTTTACAAAGGTTTTTGTTGGTGGCTTTTATTGTTGAATGTTAGCCAAGAGACATTGTCATGGGGAGTGTGAAATAGACGTTGCAACCTAGGGAGGAAGGGGGGAAATTGCTGGGGCCTTGAGAGAAATCTTTGTATCCTCACTGGCTACAGGGGAGGTCCTAGACAATTGGAGAATAGCCAATGTTGTCCCTTTGTTTAAGAAGGGTAGCGAGGATAATCCAAGTAATTGCAGGCCGGTGAGCTTTACGTCAGTGGTAGGGAAATTATTGGAGAGGATTCTTCGAGACAGTATTTACTCCCACTTCGAAATAAGTGGACGTATTAACGAAAGGCAATATGGCAACAAAGGGGAGGTTGTGTCTCACTAACTTGTTCGAGTTTTTCAAGGAGGTGGGGAAGATGAATTGACCAGTGAAGGGCAGTGGATGTTGTCTACATGGACTGCAGTAAGGCCGTTGACAAGGTCTCTCATGGCAGACTGGTGCAGAAAGTGAAGTTGCACGGGATCAGAGATGAGCTGGCAAGGTGGATACAGAACTTGCTCGGTCATAGAAGACAGAGGATAGCAGGGTGTATTTCTGAATGGAGGGCTGTGACAAGTGGCGTTCCTCAGGGATCAGTGCTGGGACATTTGCCGTTCATAATATATATATATAAATGATTTGGAGGAAAATGTAACTGGTTTGATTAGTAAGTTTGCGGACGACATAAAGGTTGGTGGATTTGCAGATAGTGATGAGGACCATCAGAGGATCGGTTAGAGACCTGGGCGGAGAAATGGCAGATGGAGTTTAATTTGGACAAATGTGAGGTAATGCATTTTGGAAGGTCTAATAAAGATAGGAAATATACAGTAAATGGCAGAACCCTTAAGAGTATGATAGGCAGAGGGATCTGGTGTACAGGTACACAGGTCACTGAAAGTGGCAACGCAGGTGGAGAAGATAGTCAAGAAGGCATATGGCATGCTTGCCTTCATTGGCCGGGGTATTGAGTTTAAAAATTGGCAAGTCATGTTGCAGCTTTATAGAACCTTAGTTTGGCCAAACTTGCAATATAGTGTTCAATTCTGGTCGCCACACTACCAGAAGGATGTGGGGGCTTTGGAGAGGGTACAGAAAAGATTTACCAGGATGTTGCCTGGTATGGAGGGCATTAACTATAAGGAGAGGTTGGAGAAACTTGGTTTGTTCTCACTGGAACGATGGAGGTTGAGGGGCGACCTGACAGAAGCCTACAAGATTATGAGGGGCATGGACAGAGCGGATAGTCAGAAGCTTTTTCCCAGGGTGGAAGAGTCAATTACTAGGGGGCATTGGTTTAAGGTGTGAGGGGCAAGGTTTAAAGGAGATGTACGAGGCAAGTTTTTTTTTTTACACAGAGTGTGGTGGGTGCCTGGAACTCACTGCTGGGAACGATAGTGGAAGCAGATATGATAGTGATTTTTAAGGGACATCTGGATAAATACATGAATAGAATGGGAATAGAGAGATATGGTCCCTGGAAGGGTACAGGGTTTTAATTCAGCTGGGCAGCCTGATCGATGCAGGCTTGGAGGGCCAAAGGGCCTGTTCCTGTGCTGTAATTTTCTTCGTTCTAATACAAACAGTAAGGTTCTCTAGCCCTCACTACTCATACACCCACACATTCCCTACGCCCCATCCATGCCAAATCATGCCACCTCATGCCCTCTCCACACACATTTATGCATCTCTTACCCACCATGCCTACCTATTGCCCTCTATCCACTCCCTATAGCTCCTATGTCACCTTGGTGCCAATTTGTGCCAACCAAGGACCCCCACCCAACATCCTTTGCTCTTGTACGCTCGTTGCCAACTAACCCTGGTATCCACCATGGGCAGGCCTGAGGGTCCAGGCTGAGATGAAATAAAATAAAGTTTGACATATTTATTACAGATTTCATAAGAATCATAAGAATATAAGAACTAAGAACAGGAGTAGGCATTTAGATCCTCAAGCCCGCTCCGCCATTCAGTACAATCATGGCTGATCTCATCTTGGCCTCAATTCCACTTTCCTCTCTGTTCACCATTGCCCTTCAAACTCTTATTAATTAAAAATCTGTCCACTTCTCTCATCCATAAATTTACTCAAAGTTCTGGCATCCACCACACTCTGGGGTGGTGAATTCCACAGACTCATGACCCTTTGAAAGAAGTAATTTCTCCTTATCTCTATTTTAAATCTGCTACCCCTTATCCTAAAACTCTGTCCTCTTGCTCTAGGTTGCCCTACAAGAGGAAACATCCTCTCCACATCCACTTTGTCAATCCCCTTTAGCATCTTGTACACCTCAATTTGATCTCCTCTCATTCTTCTGAACTCCAGGGAGTATAAGCCTAAACTGTCCAATCTCCCTTTGTAAACAAAACCTTAATCTTTGGAATCAATCTAGTGCACCCCCTCTGGACCGCCTCCAACACAATTACATCCCTCCTCAAGTAAAGGAACCAAAACTGAACACAATATTCTAAGTGTGGTCTCGCTAATACTTAGTACGGTAGCAGCCACATTTCACTGCTGTTATATTCTATTCCTTGAGCAATAAATGCCAAGGTTACATTTGCCATCCTTAATACCTGCTGCATCTGCATACTAGTTGCCTGTGATTCATGCACAAAGACACCCAGATCTCTTTGCACCAAAGCACTCCAAAGTTTCTCTCCATTTAGATAATAGTTTGCCTTTGGATTTTTCCTACCAAAATGGAAAACCTCAAACTTATGCACGTTAAATTCTATCTACCAAATTTTGCCCCATTCACTTAACCTACCCATATCCATTTGTAAATTTTATAATTTCATTATCGCAACTTACTAAATCACCTATTTTAGTGTCACCTGCAAATTTGGCTGTGCATCCAAGTCATTAACGTAAATTGTAAATAGTTGGGGCCTGAGGACCAAATCCTGTGGCACCCGATTAATTACATCTTGCCAACCCGAAAAAGACCCATTTATCCCGACTCTGTTTTCTCTTGGTTAGCTAATCCTCAATTCAAAATAATAAATTACCCTGAATCCTTTCTGAACTAAAAGTGCACTCTCATTGATAAAAGTCCATTCAATATAGTTAAATACATTCAAGTACTTAACCCCTTATGTGAACAAACGTTTGTATTCATAGCCCCACATTAGAGATAACAATCCATTTCTATCTTTTTGCAGCTGTCAATCAAACTGCGAATCTATAGTTCCCAATCCCACTGCAATATTGTTATGTGTGTGGAAGCAGTCAATCAATACTTAAACTATGATGGTAATCCTCAGACTTATGTCAACAAACAGCAATTGAAATTGCAAAGACAGATTTATTTTTAAATCAGAGACAACAGGCTATTTTTTTCAAAATTTAAAAGCAAGAATTTAAATGATTCCAAAACTTACCAGCTCTAGAGGCTGACAGTTCTACAGGCTATATCCATATTTTACAAACATTAATGCCCACATAAAAAAGTACCTGATTTCTCCAAAGAACTCTGGGAGATTTAAACCTTTTCCTCTAATTCAAAAAAAATTACGTCATGTTTCAGAACCTTCGGTGATGACAATTGCTTCCGAGTGAAGGCAGCTCCAATTTTCAATGTGCCGTTGCCTCCGTGAACCATGCATGTTCATCTAACCCCCGGACCCCCACCCCCCCTCCATACAGTCAAAGCGGTACTATTGTAGTCATTGTTGTAATGTAGGAAATATGGCAATCAATGTTGCACACAGCAAATAGCCACAAACAACAAGGAGAAAATGACCAGAAGCTCTATTTATTTGTAATAATCCTGTTTGAGTGATAAATATTGTCAGGATACCAGAGAGAAAACTCAGCTGCTCTTTTTCAAAATAGTGAGATGGATCTTTTGCATTCACTTGAGGGGCTTATCCAAAAGCAGCAGCTCTGACAGAAGAGTAGCCAATGTTAAAATATACTGTATATGACATTGATGGCAATAATTATTTGTTTTTTCAGTTTAACTGGAGTGGAAATAAATACAAGTTAAACATCTGAAATACTCCGTAAAATTATTTTTAGCACAATATGCCCAAGAGAGTGGAAAGGAAAAATATGACCTGTCACATTTGCACTAGATGTTGTTTAACAAACTAGAAAATATGCATTCTGATGCATTCAAGATAAACTTGCTTTTGCAAAATGCTGAATCATAATTATTAATATTCTGGTTACTAATGCACTATAAATGTATGGAATCAAAATTAAATTACACTTGTTTTCATCAATAGGATTCTATAATTGTAACTAGAAAGTACACTGAATGTTGGAAGTGTACTAAATAAATGGATTTGCATTGAATAGATATTTCCTGGACTAAAGTTTACTGCTTCTCTAAATAATGCCTGCAATTCATGCAAAATGATCACGAGCCTGATCATATCACATTTTATTTTCTCCAAGCCGGATGTCCATATTACCCTCTTTGTTCATTCATGAACTCCTTCAAAGACAACACTGAGCTTTGTTGTCACATTGCAGCTCTTCTTGAAGGTGAAGAGTGGTTTTGACTACACATCAATGCAAATATGCCGTGAAGTCAGGTTTAGAGTGCTCATGTGGTCTACTAGATCTCCAGGACACTTCTTAAATGTGTTACTAAGTATCCTAAACTTATGAAGAAAATAACTCTGCCATCTGTGATCTCCTAACATTAAAACATAGCCACCTGAAAAACAGAGCCCTTTGACTATTTACAAGCATGCACAGCAATTCTTGGAAATATTATTGACCGTGATCTTGCCAGATGGGCTTTATGTTCCACAACTATTCATAGCAGCAGTGTGTTATAATTACAATGTTAGTGCACTAACACCTGCAATAGCTTTACTTCACACATAAACCCACAAAGCAAAACTGGAAGAAAATTTAGGAGGAAATATTATAATTTTAATGATTCACAGAACAGTGCCACAATTCAGGTTTGCAGTAACTTGCTGCACTTGATCTCACTGCATTTAATATGTTTTCTCAAGAGTGCCTTGAATACTTTTGAATGTACAAATACTTTTTATTGTCAAAATGTTTGTATTTATTTCTATAGTAATTTAGTTATTTGGAAAGGATAGTTTAAAAACGACCTGCTCTGAGGAAAGAGTTGTCAGAGGCATTTTACTCTTGCTTGTTTAAAATATATCTACTCATTTGATTGCCAAGAAAAACAAAATAACTTTATGTTTATTGAAGTTTAAGCTCCAATGTCAAAAGCTGATATTCTGAATAAACAATAAAAGTCCCTCTCTCTCACAAGGCAGCAAATTTAAACCAGTCCTGAAGACAAATGAAAATAACCACACAGTGAGAATCATTTTCATCATTTCACATTAAGATGAGACATATATTTCTGCAAATCTTAAATAACCAGTAAATGCTATTAATGTGGAAAGGAATCCTTAAAACAAATTGTAAATACTTGGTCTTCCAAATTAGAATATTTGTGACAAAATTATAAGTTATAACATCAAGAGACATGTTGGAAAGTGCAGTAGGTATGAAGTATTAACACTAATTAAAAATTCCTATCATTTCCAAGCAAGACAGTATGTGCTGCTTCACTGTGATGCCTGCTCATGTTCTACGTATAATGCATAGTCACTTTCTTTGTCATCGCAGAATGATTAGAGTGTAGAAGGATGCCATTTGGCCTATCACATCTGCATTGCCTCTCTAAAGGTGCAATTCACCTAATGCTACTCTCTGGTCTTCTCCCCATGGCTCCGTCCGTACGTTCTCCCTTTTCAGATAATATCCCAATTCCCTCGTAAATGCCTTAATTAAACCTGCCTCCACCTTACTTTCAAGCAGTGCACTCCTGATCTCAACCATACGCTGCATGAAAAAGATTTTCCTCACGCTTATATTTCTTCTGATTTTTTTCTGTTGCTTCTTTTGTTGTAATGTTACTTTCAACTTGCTTGTAAAATTTGCACTTTGAGCCTATCTTTTAATGAAAGTTTGCAAGTTGCTGGACTGAATGCCGGAAAAATGATTTTAAAAAGCAAATGATGTGAAAGTAGAGAGGAAATGATACCTATCATACTTTGAATACATCACAAAGAACCTTAAACTCTGAGCTGTAGAAACTGATTTGTTCTGCATTCTCACAAATGCCTTTCTGTATTTTTTCTACCCCCTGAAAATATGCACCTTATGTATATGTTCACAATATTTCACTGCCAATCAGTTGTGTGTGCTGTAACTTTTCTATAATGGAAATCTGTTACTTTACTGTTTCCAATGATATCTGTCAATGAAGTAGGAGAGTCTGTCAAACAAGTACATACTTTCCCAGTAAATGAACACCATAATATGATGGACAAGTTAATGAAATTAGCGCATGGCAATTCTGGGGTGGGTTGAATAATTTTCTCTCCTCATACTTTTCCATCTTATTCCACCAATACCTTAACATCTACTTTGAGAGGGTGGGGGGGGGGGGGGGGGGAAAGGGAGCACAACAACAGTTTTATTGAGGTGAACATCTGTTGAAGTATCTCACAGAAAGTCATAGAATTATCAGCCTCAACTTTGAATTCGTCCCTGACAACTGTAAAAGAGATTTTTTCTCATTTTCTTTGATATCCCTCATGTAATAACTTTTTATGGGACAATTTTCAGAGAACTCAAAGAAAATCATTTCAATACACTCAATAACATTTGAAGTTCAAGGGAAAAGGGTAGATAATCCTGAATTATTATACATGTCAATCTATTGATATATTATGTATAGTACATGGCAAAATATAATGAAGAAGCTTAAATACCAACTGTAACAAATTTCAACTTAAGACGGAATGGAAAGGACAATACAGGATTATCTCATATTTGCCAGAGGGTGCGTTGCTGGAAAGCTGTATTTAAATTTTGCACCAATGAATTCTTCACAAACTTCAGCAGAGATCAGCATCACCAGAGGCAAGAATTTTACCAGAGAAATACTTATTGTTGTGTTGTAAAAATAAAAATAACACCAAGTCAAAATTCATTTATTTATGAATAAAGATTGAAGATAGTAGTGGATCTGGATAAATGCTGGAAGCAGTGGTAGTTTCAGGGCTATAGGGAAGGAGCAGGGAGTGGGACGAGTGGGAGAGCTCTTTCCAAAATTCAGTAGAGGGACGATGGGCCGCATGGCCGCTTTCTGCACTATTTCGATCTATGGTGTACTCGGATAGAAGATAATCGATATTTCCATTTCAATGAAGTATGTGTGTGTTAATTTTCTTCAGAAAGTGTTCTATGAAAAGTGGTTACATGGGGTTAAAAAAATACTTCTCTTTGGAGCTTTCCTTTTGTGGATGGATTCAACAGGTATTAGTTAGCCCCATTAAAACCCAAACTTAAAATGTCGCGTTGGGGGAGTGGGGGAAGACATCTCAGTATCACTGATAACATCTCATTTTAACACCCTTTCTGTTCGCTCAACAGCACGTACAAAACGTATTAATGCGTGAAGTATGGGGACAAATCTAACGCTGCTGAACCTGATACATAAACAAATATTTTATTTGATCCTTTCACAGTCTCACTGCAATCTTGACCACTCGCTCCTGCAATTGGATAATCTCACTGTTCAAGATGAAATCAACAGGCACATTCCTATTGGCGCCAAACAAAACATTGACACTACAAGTGGACCGCGGCTTCTCACACACTCCCTCTGTGCTGTAAATAAAGAGAGGATAGCTAGATAGATCCCCCCAAATGAACGTAATGTTTATATTTCACCGGCGTAAAGTGAGGTGTTCCACCCTGGCTGGTGTGAGGTCTCTAGTGGCCAATTATTCAAATCATCTCTTCACTAGAGAATGTAATTGTCACCATTATAATAATGGAAGAGTCGAGATGATTTTTCACTCTAATTGTGAAACAATTCCTTTTCCGACCACCCCACTCCCCTCAACTCACCCCCCCCCCCCCCCAATCACCCCTCCACTTACTGCAACTCACACCCGGTGCCAAATTTAGAAAAAAATACGGGAAATGCCCACTTTAAAAATGGCAAACATCGGGAAGGCGTTGTCTGAACAGATGTTAGAAGACGGTTAAACAGTCACTTCAGTTGCATAAACTGATGAGAGGGTAAAATTTGCAGGATTTCAAGGAAAGGACGGGGAAAGTGGGGAGTTATTGGATAGTTCATTCAAAGAGCGGACACGGGCGCAATGGGCCGAATGGCCTCTTGCTATGATTGTATCAGCAACATCCTGTCCGAGCTGATCCCCAGTTAAGCAGATGATCTGCCAATCAGGGCGATGATTTCAATCTTTTATCTGTTTCGCCGCTAAGATTTCACGGGATGAGTGTGTCAGTGACCGGTGCTGTCTGGATGTAAAAATACACAACATCACGGAGGATCTGGCAAACACCTTACTTAACTTTTACAGAAAAACTTAATAATTAGCAGCATCGTCCTGATGAAACTCAATGCAGAAGCTAACACATTAAATAGGAAACACAAAGATATAACTTATCACACAGACAATGTACTGGACTCACCGGCGTTCCTCAATTTCTTGTTCCTGTAAACTGATAAGATAACGAGTAGATTTCCCAAGATATCGATCACAATGGTAAATATCAGCAGTCCCGCCAGGGTGTTTGCGACCCAAGGTGGGCGGTCGAGAATGAACTGCTGAGGTACCGGACTAGAACTGTTTAAACAGCTAATATTCGCATTCATTTTGGTTGCCTCTAACTTGGTGTTTAGCAAATGTAAATTCAAAGAAGGAAAATAATCAACCATTCGATCCAAAGCCGACCCGGCTAAATTTCATAATTGGTCACCAGTGATGAAATTGACCAATGCAATCTCCACCTGAATCCATCGTGGTTAACGCTATGTCTATGTATATTTAATGATTGCAATCTAACTTTTCGGAAGCTGCCGATCTATCGGGCGCAGGACTTTTATATCACTCGGTCTCTCCATCACATTGCTAGTTTTGTGGCAATTCAGCTTTTAGTGCCCTCTCTTTCATCATGTGACGGGAGTTTGTACTGAGCGGTGAAAGAACACCGCCCCTGTGTGGTGGAGGCACGGAGCTTTGATTCATTCTCACATTGACTGATTCCAAGGCAGCCACATTTTGCTGCCTGTCGCCCTTTCAATTCATTCGACTGTTCATTCATTCATTCACCCAGATAGTATTTGCACGCATCCATACGTGCGCAGTTAGTCCATAGCCGTCCCTGTCCATTAGTTCCTGTCTTTTTTTAAATAATTAATTACTTTATTTGATTATTCATTCAGATGTTCTTTTTGTCACTTTTAAGGTTTACAGATCTTTTGTGAAGATCTTATTTCTATCTGGGGGTCGCTGCCTATGGCCGCAATTTTACTGGCTTGCCCGCCCCAATTTCGGGGGTGAGCGAGGTTCGGAGAACAGCATTCTCCCTTGGGAACCTCGGGTTGACGTGCCGGTAAAATTCCGCCTCGCCTAAAGAATCACTAAAGTACAGGAGGCCATTCGGCCCATCGAGTCTGTACCGGATTCACTGACAGAGCATGTTACCCAGGGCGTATCCTTAAAACACTAAGGGGCAATTTAGCATGGCCAATCCACCCAACCTGCACATCATTGGACTGCGGGAGGAAACTGGGGCACCCGGAGGAAACCCATGCAGACATGGGGAGAACATGCAAATTCCACAGTCAACCAAGGCCAGAATTGAATCCTGGTGCTGTGAGGCAGCAGTGCTAACTACTGTGCCGTCGTGCTGCCCACAATAAATGTAAAATAAAATTTTGGGAATCATAGAAACCCTACAGTGCAGAAAGAGGCCATTGGGCCCATCGAGTCTGCACCGACCACAATCCCACCCAGGCCCTACCCCCATATCCCTACATATTTACCCACTAATCCATGCATCTCAGGACACTAAGGGGCAACTTTAGCATGGCCAATCAACTTAACCCGCACATCTTTGGACTGTGGGAGGAAACCGGAGCACCCGGAGGAAACCCACGCAGACACGAGGAGAATGTGCAAACTCCACACAGACAGTGACCCAAGCCGGGAATCGAACCCAGGTCCCTGGAGCTGTGAAGCAGCAGTGCTAACCACTGTGCTACCGTGCCATGGGTGGTAACAAAACAGAACACAGTTATACCCAAGCTCTCAACACCTCCATCCCCCGCCACAGTCACTTGAGGGCTCTCTGCTTTTTCCTTGTTCAGAGGCCTAACCAATTCCCATTCCCTGCCACTCTCCTCTGCCTGGCTGTTCTTGTTCTTACATTGAACAAGTTCTTCCAGCTAAAAGATATTGTGCCACTCCAAATGGGTCCGAGTTATGCCTGTCTTGGGATATGTGGAACGTCCTTTGTCCTGAGTCCTACTCAGATGCCCTCCCTCACCTCTCTTCCCAGTAGGTTGATGACTGTAGGGGTGCCATTTCCCATTCTCGCCATAAACTGGAAAATTTCATCAACTCTGCTTCCAGTTCCCACCTTCTCTCACCTACACATGATCCGTCTCTGAAACTTCTCCACCTTGACTTCTCCGTCTCTGTTCCTAGGAATAGGCTGTTGGCAAACATCCACACTAAGTCCACTGACTCTTTCAGTTCTCTGGATTACACTCACCCACCCCGCTTCTTGTGAAGACTCTATTCCGGTCTCCAAATTTCTCTGGCCTCCTTGCATTTGTTCTGACAATATCGGGCTTTTGACCTGCTACCTTTTTTCCCAACGAAGGACTCCTCTCTACTGTGGTTGATAGGGCCTTCAAATATGTCAATTCACTTTCACACACTTCTTTTCTCACACCTTTTTCTCACTTCTAAAATCCAGATAGAGTTCCCCTTGTCCTCATCTTCCACCCACTTGCCTTGGCATTCAACCAATCATTCTCCACCATTTTCATCACCCGGCACAAGGCCACCATCTTGGAGCGCATCTTCCACTCCTCTGTTAGCATTCCAAAGGGACCGTTCCCTCTGGGTCCATTCCTCAATCAGCCCCAATACACCCTTCCTTCCCCACACCACCTTCCCTGCAAGCACAAGAAATGTAACATCTGCTTTTTTAAAAACGTACTCTCTTCCCACCTTCTGAGGACCTGGAAAGTCCTTTCAACTTCAACCATGATATGCTCTTGCTTCTATTGTATTGTACTTGCTACTCACAATGCAGTTTGCTCTACATTGGAGAGGTTAAATACAGACTGGGTGGTCACTTTGTGGAACACCTCCGTTCAGTCTATAAGTGTGACCCTGTGTTTCCTGTCACTTTAATTCTCCTCTGCACTATCACTGTGATCTCTCTGCCCTTGGCATCCTACACAGTTCCAATAAATTTGATCAGAAGTTCGAGGAACAGCACTTCATCTTTCAAATAGGCATTTACAACTTTCCAGGTTCAGCATCGAGTTCAACAATTTCAGCCCATAATCTCTTGTTTCAGACAGCAGCTACTGATAATGAGTCTCCAATGCCATTTACACTCTCAGTAAGTAACATATTTTGTTTCTTTTGTCTTCTCTCCATCCCCTTTGCCTTTATACAATCATCACTTTTGTTATTTAATCTCTTCTGCCTTCCACCCTATCACAGAGCTTCCCTTGTGTTCTTTCCTTCCCCCAACTCCTCCCCCAACCTTATCCTGCCTCTGGACCTGCTTAAAACTTTTTACATGTCCAACCTTTTCTAGTTCCAATGAAAGGTCATCGAACTGAATCATTAACTCTGTTAATCGTACCACAGAGTGTATGACTCAATATACACTGTTCTTATTAAAACACAGCATCGTTTCTATGTGTTATGGACAGGGGAAGGAGGCAAAACTGAACTCTATTATTTTCTCATATAAGAAAACAGCAAAATAGTGTGGATGCTGGAATCTGAAACAAAAACAGAAAATATTTGAAAATCTCAGCAGATTCAACAGCACCTGTGGAGAGAGAATAGAGCCAACGTTTCCAGTCGGGATAACGCTGAGGAGAGTGGGAATCTGGAACAAACTGCCTGAAAGGGTGGTAGAAGCAAGAACCCTCACAACATTTTGATTTGATTTGATTTGATTTATTATTGTCACATATATTAGTATACGGGGAAAAGTATTGTTTCTCACACTATACAGACAAAGCATACCGTTCATAGAGAAGGAAAGGAGAGGACGCAGAGGGTAGTGTTACAGTCATAGCTAGTGCATTGAGAAAGATCAACTTAATACGAGGTAGGCCCATTCAAAAGTCTGATGGCAGCAGGGAAGAAGCTACGATAGAAAGGATATTATTAAACTAGAAAGAGTGCAGAAAGGATTTACTAGGATGCCACCAGGACTTGATGGTTTGAGTTATAAGGAGAGGCTGGATAGTCTGGGACCTTTTTCTCTGGAGCATAGGAGGCTTAGGGGTGATCTTATAGAGGTTTATAAAATAATGAGGGGCATAGATCAGCTAGATAGTCAATATCTTTTCCCAAAGATAGGGGAGTCTCAAACTAGAGGGTATAGGTTTAAGGTGAGAGGGGAGAGATACAAAAGGGTCCAGAGGGGCAATTTTTTCACACGAAGGGTGTTGAATATCTGGAACAAGCTGCCAAAGATAGTAGTAGAGGTGGGTACAATTTTGTCTTTTAAAAAGCATTTAGACATGGGTAAGATGGCTATAGAGGGATATGGGACAAACGCGGTCAACTGGGACTAGCTTAGCAGTTAAAAAAAAGGGGACAGCATGGACAAGTTGGGTTGAAGGTCCTGTTCCCATGCTGTAAACCTCGATGACTCAATGGCAGCAAGGAAGAAACTATTATTGAGTCAGTTGGTATGTGACCTCAGACCTTTGCATCTTTTTCCAGACAGAAGAAGGTGGAAAAGAGTATATCAGGGGTGAGTGGGGTCTCTGATTATGCTGGCTGATTTTCTGAGGCAGCGGGAAGTGTAGACAGAGTCAATGGCTGGGAGGCTGGTTTGAGTGATGAACTGGGCTTCGTTCACAACCCTTTGTAGTTTCTTGTGGTCTTGGACAGAGCAGGAGCCGTACAACCAGAAGGAATGCTTTCTATAGTGCATCTGTAAAAGTTTGTGAAAGTTGTAGTGGGCATGCCAAATTTTCTTGGCCTCCTGAGAAAATAGAGGTGATGGTGGACTTTCTTAACTATAGCGTCGGCATGGAGAGACCAGGATACGTTTTTGGTAATCTGATCACCTAGAAACTTGAAGTTGTCAACTATTTCCATTTTATCCCCGTTGACGTAGACAAGGGCATGTTGTCCACTACGCTTCCTGAAGTTGATGACTATCTCCTTTGTTTTGTTGACATCGAGGCAGTGATTATTGTCGTCACACCAGTTCACCAGATTCTCTATCTCTTTCCTGAACTCCATCTCATCATAGTTTGAGATCTGACCCGCTACGGTGGTGTCATCAGCAAACTTGAAAATTGAGTTGGAGGGGAATTTGGCCACACAGTCATAGGTGTATAAGGAATACATAAGAGGGGCTGAGGATGCTACCTTGCGGGGCACTGTGTTGAGGATGATCATGGAGGAGGTGTTGTTGCCTATCCTTACTGATTGCGGTCTGTGGGTTAGGAAGTCTAGGATCCAGTCGCAGAGGGAGGAGCCAAGCCCCAGGCCATGGAGTTTAGAGATGAGTTTTGTCGGAATAATGGTGTTGAAGGCTGAGCTGTAGTCTATGAATAGGAGTCTGACATTTAAGAAGCATTTAGATGAGCATTTGAAATGCCACATCATACAAGGCTACGGATCAACTGCTGGAAAATGGGATTAGAAAAGATCCCATTTGCTTGATGGCTAGCACAGATAAGATGGGCTGATAAGAAGGGCCTCTTTCTGCACTGTATGACTCTATGGCTATGACTTACCAATGTGCAACTCAGGATTCAGCACAGATACTCTTCAAGAAACTCACCTCCCTTGGTTCCCCATCCTGAGCAACAGGACAGTAATTTCAACAGGCAAGATACTGGAGAAGGTCTACACCAACATGAGTCTGTTCTTATTCAAGGACCTTCTCACCCACTGGCAAAACGCATTTCCTCCACCCCACCCCATATGATTAAACCCACCATGCCAAAGAGTAACAGCTGAGAACATATGGCAGGAGGAAACATCCACGAGAAACCATTCTCTCATTATAGACCCCATTGCTCGTCCACCCGGCTTTGAGTAGCAGTGGACCATTTTAAACTGTTTCTGGACTGGCCAAGGCCTCTGTGCAGCCACACAACATCAGTCGGATCATCAAGACCATCCAGGCTGCAACTGTGGTGCAGTCCAAACAATGGCTCACATTGCCGAGGAGGGTCCGCTATACTTGAAGACAGGCTTAGAGAATTCCATCTAGCCACTGACAAGGCTATTGATTGGCTCTGTGATTACACACACACTAAATAAATAATGAAATAAATAGTGCCATTGGCTGTGTGATATCTAGCCCTGAAAGCAGGTCACTGGGCTACTCTCATCTCTCTGCCCCCAATAGCCTGTGCCAGTTCTACCCTGCCGATCTCAAGTACTTTCTCCCCTAAAGGGATAGAGTGGCCATCGCTGCAGCTGAATCCTGGTTTCTCCAATGTTCCTGGAGCCATGGGCTCTCCTCTCCAGAAATGAGAAGAGGGAAAGAGTTGGCAGCGTGAGGAATGAACTAATTCCCGAGGATGGAGAGTGAATATCAGGAGTAACTTTGAGAGAAAGGCTGAGAGGGTAGTAGGATGAGTGTGAGTTGAAGATTTGAGGGGGGCGGAAAGAAAGGAATATGTGTGACAGGATTGCTGTGCAGGAGACTTTTAGGGAATGGGAAGGTGATGGGAGTTAGCTGAGAGTTACAAGTATCTCACCTGTGCTGTATTATAAACTGAGTCCCTATTTGGGACAAACACAAATCAGGATACCCTCTTAGATTATTCTTCTGAACTTCAGTTTGAGAAAAAAAATCCCAAAGATGCTTATATGGGTCTGAAGGACTGAGCTATTCTTCCCAAAAGCAGGAAGGCAGCCAATGTTATTAGTATCTTCTGGATAGGAACAAAGGAATATAGAAACAGGTGTAGGATATTCGGCCCCTTAAGCCTGCTTCACCACTTAACTAGATCACGGCTGATTTTCTATCTCAATGCCATCTTCCTGCACTATCCCCATATCCCTTGATGTCGTTGTTATTTGGAAATCTATTGACTTCTGCTTCGAACATACTCACTGACTGAGCCTTGACAGCACTCTGGGGTAGAGAATTCCAAGATTTCACCGCCCCTTGACTAAAGAACTTCCTCCTCATTTTCGTTCTAAATGGCCTGCCCTTTAATCTGAGACTGTCTCCTGGTTCTAGAATTCTCCCCCAACATCCTTCCTGCATCTATCCTGTCGAGCCTTTTAAAGAATTTTTTACACTTCAATGAGGTCATTCTTCTAAATTCTAGAGAATACAGTCTCCTCATTCTTTCCTCATAGGACAATCTCACCTTTCCAGGGATTAGTCTGGTAAACATTTGTTGCACTCTCTCTGTGGCTAGTATATCCTTCCTTCAATAAGGATATCAAAACTACATGCAATACTCCAGATGTGGTCTCATCAACATTCTGTACAATTGCAGCAAGACTTCCTTACTTCTATATTCAAATCGCTTTGCGATAAAGGCTAAAATACTATTTGCTTTCCTAATTGCTTGCTGCACATGTGTGTTAGTTTTCAGTGACTTATGAACAAGAACACACAGGTTCTTTTGGACATCAATCTCTCCCTATTTAAGAAATATTCTGCATTTATACTTTTCCTACCAAAGTAGATAACTTGACATTTTTCCAAATTATATTCCACCTGCCATGTTCTTGCCCAATCACTTACTCTGTCTAAATCCACTTGAAGTCTCTGTACATTCTCCTCACATTCCCACCAAACCTTGTGTAATCAGCAGACTTGGAAATATTATATTTGGTCCCCACATCCGAATCATTGACATAGATTGTGAGTAGCGAGGGCCAAACATTGATCTTTGCAGTACTCCACTAGTCATAGCCTACCAGCAGGGAGAATGATCCATTTATCCCTACTCTCTGCTTTCTGTTTGTTAACTGATCCTCAATCCATTCCATTTGCTCTAATTTTGCTTACTAACCTCTTATGAGAGACCCTCTCAAAAGCCTTCTTAAAATCCAAGTACATCACATATAATGGTTCTGCCTTATTTATGCTACTCGTAACATCCTCCAAAAACTCTAACAGGTTTGAGTTCCCTTTCACAAACTAGCTCTGAAGAAGAGTGATACGGACTCGAAATGTTAACTCTGTTTCTCTCTCCACAGCTGCTGCCCGACCTGCTGAGCTTATCCACCACTTCCTGTTTTTATTTCAGATTTCCAGCATCTGCCATATTTTTCTTTTATATAAATCAGGGAGTTGAGTCCTCCTCCTGGAAATGATCCAACTATTCCAGTAGGTACTACACTCACAAGACTGCGCTTGTTATCTTTGGTCCCCACCACAAACTCTATACTTAAACCAACAACTCCATCCATCAACCTGGCAACTGGAATATAACCAAGCAGACCAACCACCGTTGACCAGGGTACCACAAACAACAGCAGCACACCCTACCCTGTTAGAGTCATAGAGGTTTACAAGCATAGAAACAGGCCCTTCAGCCCAACTTGTCCATGCCGCCCCTTTTTTTTTAAACCCCTAAACTAATCCCAATTGCCTGCATTTGGCCCATATCCCTCTATACCCATCTTACCCATGAAACTATCTAAATGCTTTTTAAAAGACAAAATTGTACCCGCCGCTACGACTACCTCTGGCAGCTTGTTCCAGACACTCACCACCCTCTGTATGAAAAAATTGCCCCTCTGGACACTTTTGTATCTCTCACCTGAAACCTATGCCCTCTAGTTTTAGACTCCCCTACCTTTGGGAAAAGATGTTGACTATCTACCTTATTTATGCCCCTCATTATTTTATAGACCTTGAGAAGATCATCCCTAAACTTCGTACGCTCCAGAGAAAAAAGTCCCAATCTATCCAGCCTCTCCTTATAACTCAATCCATCAAGTCCCGGTAGCTTCCTAGTAAATCTTTTCTGCACTCTTTCTAGTTTAATAATATCCTTTCTATAATAGGGTGACCAGAATTGCACACAATATTCCAATTGTGGCTTTACCAATGTCTTATACAAATTCAACAAGACGTCCCAACTCCTGTATTCAATGTTCTGACCGATGAAACCAAGCATGCCGAATGCCTTCTTCACCACTCTGTCCATCTGTCACTCCACTTTCAAGGAGCTATGAACATGTACCCCCGGATCTCTTTGTTCTGTAACTCTCCCCACCACCTTACCATTAACTGAATAAATCCTGCCCTGGTTCAATCTACCAAAATGCATCACCTCGCATTTGTCTAAATTAAACTCCATCTGCCATTCGTCAGCCCACTGGGCCAATTAATCAAGATCCCGTTGCAATTGGAGATAATTTTCTTCACTGTCCACTATGCCACCAATCTTAGTGTCATCTGCAAACTTACTAACGATGCCTCCTATTTTCTCATCCAAATCATTAATATAAATGACAAATAACAGTGGACCCAGCACTGATCTCTGAGGCACACCGCTGGTCACAGGCCTCCAGTTTGAAAAACTCTCAACAACCACCCTCTGGCTTCTGTCAAGAAGCCAATTTTGTATCCATTTAGATGCCTCACCCTGGATCCCGTGAGATTTAACCTTATGCAACAACCTACCATGCGGTACTTTGTCAAAGGTCTTGCTAAAGTCCATTTAGATTACATCAACTGCACTGCCCTCATCTACCTTCTTGGTTACCTCTTCAAAAAACTCAATCAAATTTGTGAGACATGATTTTCCACTCACAAAGCCATGCTGACTGTCCCTAATCAGTCCTTGCGTTTCTAAATGCCTGTAGATCCTGTCTCTCAAAATACCTTCCAACAATTTATCCACCACAGATGTGAGGCTCACTGGCCTGTAGTTCCCAGGCTTTTCCCTGCAGCCCTTTTTAAACAAAGGCACAACATTTGCCCCTCTCCAATCTTCAGGCACCTCACCCGTGACAATCGATGATTCAAATATCTCGGCAAGGGGACCCACAATTTCCACCCTAGCCTCCCACAATGTCCTAGGATACACTTCATCAGGTCCCGGGGATTTATCTACCTTGATGCGCTTTAAGGCTTCCAGCACCTCCTTCTCTGTAATATGTACTCTCCTCAAGACATCACTATTTATTTCCCCAAGTTCCCTAACATCCATGCTTTTCTCAACAGTAAATACTGTTTGAAATGTTGAATCTGCAATATCTTAATTATCAACATCTGAGGACTTATGCCAAAATTAATAGAGTTGTCCTACAGATCGGTCAAGATTCAGCCTGACATAGTTATACTCATGAAATCATACCTTACAGAAAATGTCCCAGACACCACCATCACTATCTCTGGGTACGTTCTGTCCCACAGGCAGTTCAGACCCACCAGTGGTGGCACAGTTTTCTATAGTTGGAAGGGAGTTGAGGGAGTTGCCCTGGGAGTCCTCAACATTGGTTTCAGAACCCATGGAATCTCATGACATCAGATCACATATTAGCAAGGAAACCTGCTGATTACCATCTTCCAGCCCCCCCAACCCCCCAACCCCCCCTAATCCCCCCTCCCCCTCCGCCCCCCCCCCCCCCCCACCCCGCCAAACCAGCTGATGACTCAGTACTCCTCCATGTTGAAAACTACCTGGAAGAAGCACTGAGGGTGCCATTAGCACAGAATGTATGCTGGGTGGGAGACTTCAGTTTTCACCATCAAGAGTGACTCAATGTTACCACCACTGACTGAGCTGGCCAAGTCTTGAAGGACAGGGCCGTTAGACTGAATCTGCAGCAGGTGAAGAGGAAACTAACAAAATGGAAAAACCTACTTGACCTCACCGTCACCAATCTACCTATCTACCTTCATAGATGCATCTGTCCATGACTGCATTGATAAGATTGACCACACAACCACAATCATTAACCTCGGGGCATCACGGTGGCACAGTGGTTAGCATTGCTGCCTCACAGCGCCAGGGACCCGGATTTGATTCCCAGCTTGGCTGACTGTCTGTGCGGAGTCTGCACGTTCTCCCCATGTCTGCACAGGGTTTCCTCCCACAGTCTGAAAGATGTGCTGGTTAGGTTCACTGGCCATGCTAAATCCTCCTTCAGTGTACCCAAACAGGCCCCGGAGTGTGTGGCGACTAGGGATTTTTCACAGTAACTTCATAACATAAGCCTACTTATGACACTAATAAATAAATTAAACTAAAGTCATCATTGCCCGGCATATCCCTAACTCTGCCATTACCAACAAGCCAGGGAATAAACCCTGGTTCAAAGAGGAGTGCGAGAGAATATACCATCCAGGGCAAAGCAGTCTCCACCGTCGACGCATGGTGGCAGCAGTGTGTACCATCTACAGGATGCACTGCAGCAACTCACCAAGGCTCCATTGAAAGCATCTTCCAAACCCGTGACCTCTACCATCATAAGGGCAAAAGATTCATTGGAACACCTGCACTTGCAAGTTCCCCTTCACATCAAAGATTCAGGCCCTGATGTGTTCAAATCTGAACAGAATTCATTATAAAAATAATTAAGTTCCAACTGTCAATGAGAAATAGAATATTTATATACAAATTTTAAACCTTTGTTGCAATTTTCAAAAATGACTCAATTTTTAAAGATTAACCAATATCTATAAATAATCAAGTTGATTAATTTAAAACAAGACCTGTTTACTAATTAGAAGAAATACTCTGACAAAGATGACTCTGCATGTGATCCAGGTACATAGGATTCCATGTAAACAGCAGTTGAACATGGGTCAGTTGGTGCTAAAAGTTAGGTGAACTCTATTAGGCTGGTAGATTGTGCTGATTCACAGGTGATTTTACTTTATCATCGATAATTGTCTTCATGGAGACTTTGACCCAATTCCACCTCATCCCAAAAGGCTTCGATTCAAGTCCAATTTCCCAGTTGTGCTTTTAGGGATATTTCCAGGCCAGCATGTTGAAGAACATGCATTAGTGAAAGTTTTTCAATTTTTAATGCCACTTGCACTGATGATATAAGCGAGCATTGAAAGTATCAGAAGACAAGAAAAAAGAACATCAGTCAAAAAAGATCACAATGCCTGCCCTAATAATCCTGGGTTTTAAACCTGTGTAATTACAGAAAAATCATATGTATTTTCCAGGTGTTATAATGAAGTGAAACAGAGCACATGAATAGGATAGTTAAGGAAGCACATGGGACCGTTGCTTCTATCAGTCATGGTGTCGAGTATAAGAGCAAAGACATAATGTTGGCATTGTACAGAGGGGTGATAGTTAGACCACAACTGGAGTACCGTGTGCAGTTCTGGTCACCTCACTATAGGAAGGATGTGATTGGACTAGAGAGGATACAAAGGAGATTCACCAGAATGTTGCCTGGGATGGAGCATTCGAGCTATAAAGAGAGAGACTGGATAGGCTTGGATTGTTTTCACTAGTGCAGCGAAGGTTGAGGTATAAAAGATTATGAGGGGTATGGACCGGGTGAATAGGAAGCAGCTGTTCCCCTTGGTTGCGGGATCAATAATGAGGAGGGGTAGTTCTAGTGTAAAGGGCAGGAGATTCAGAGGGGATTTGAGAAAACATTTTTTCACTCAGAGGGTGGTGGAAATCTGGGATGCACTGACTGGGAAGGTAGTGGAGGCCAGAAACCTTTAAAAAATATTTGGGTGAGCACTTGAAACAACATAACATTCAGAAATATGGGACAAGTGCTGGAAAATGGGATTAGTGCGACTTTAGTGGTAGTTATTGCCAGTGCAGGCTCGATGGGCCGAAGAGCCTTTTCTGCACTGTATAACTCTATGACTCTGGCTATGAGATGCATCCAAGTGCAGATGGGCATACGAGGAAGAGGATGTTTGGGCATAGTGTAATTATGTCCTGAACATGCTTGCATTTGGGTTTCCTCCATCCTTTACACAGGTTCTATGTATCTGGTGCAAATACACAGAGAATTAACCCCCCCCCCCCCCCCTACATTTCAGTCAATCATCATACATGCTAGTTCAACCTCCTCAATCATTCATTCCATTTTGATTATGTAACAAAAGCACAAAAGCTGATACTGGTCAGTGTAATCTACCTGACTGTCACAGGTATGGATATCAAATAGCACATCCCATTAAACAGGATGATTTTGTACCATCACAGACCCATCACCTGCATTTTCTCAGGGTAAACGCCATCAGCAGCCATTACAGAATTAAATTGGGATCATTTCCCCACCATATTGATCAGCCCCAACCTCATTGACAGTGATGTGTAATTAAACTTCTCTTTGTTGCTTTTAGATCAACAGGTCTTGGATGCTCATGAAATAACGAGACTGCAGAACAAGTTAATTAAGCTTGTGAAAAATGAGATACTGTTGTTAAAAAGCTGGCAGGTCCCACACTCTGCAGCAAGCTCTCAGATTGTGAAGTGCAATCATGCACATCACATATGTATTTTAAAAGGGATCATTGACCTCAGGAGTTTGAAGATGTTTTCAGGGTCGCATTGTGTGAAGCCTGTGCAATACAACAGTTTATCATTGAATAAGGATAACAGAAAGAGTGAAAAGCAATTGACCAAATATAAAGATTAGGAGTGTGAAAATCAAATGATGTAGCACTGCTTCTAGTGGTGCTACAAAGGCCTAGCGAGCTTGCTCGGGGACAGGCTGCACTGCTGGCTGCTACCTATTCTTAGCAAACCCTACTGATGTTATGTGTTCCAACCTGAGAATGTTCCATCCCGAAACACTGGTTTCATATGATGCATTTCTTTTTGGATATTAGCGAGAAACGTTTTCAGAAATAGTGAGAACTCCGACCTCTCTTTGGATAAACAAACAAATAAAAAATGTTTATTAAAGTGGAAGAAAGATAATAAAACACTGCAAAGAGCAAGTTTATACTTCGGCAAATTAACAGTAAGCACTTAGTCCCTCAATGATTGAAAATGCAAAAGTATCTGTTTCCCCCGTAATCCTAAACTCTGCTGAAACTCCTGTTTCCCAAACAACATCCATAAACCTACTGGTTAAATCTAGCCACCATACAGCATAAGTGACTAGGACTTGGGAATGTTCTTTGTTTAGTGAAGAATAAGGTTCTTTTTCACAAACTGGCTTGCCTTTAGCATTTCATCTCTAGCCACGCTGTTTCCTGAAGATGGTTGTTTCTCTCCCCTGCTCTTCTGCTGCCTTCAGCCCCTAATCTCTGATTGAACTGTTTCCTGGGGATGACTGCCACATCGTGCTCCCCCCACTCCCACACCCCTTCTCCCCCCCCCCCCCCCCCCTCCTCCTCACTCCCGCCCCCCCATCTCTCTCTCTCTCTCTCTCTTGCTGCTGCTTCTTGAACATCTCATCTGTGTCTAAAAATGCTTCCTGGCTCAGAGCACTCTGACTATTAATCATACCAATTGCAAAGAACACTCTGTTTCTTATTCTTTCCTTTTTCTTAGTTGCTGCCCAGATATGGTTTACAAAATACATGGCAGTTTGATTTTACTTGTTCAAAAAATATATTCATTTTAAGAGCAACCTGTCATTTTGTAACACTGTGCAGCATTCTCCATTGATATGGACACAGGCAGCTGCACCCCTATTTTACATCCAGACATATTACATTGCTGTCATCCTGATAACTCACAGCCCAACCCCCTAATGTGACACCAGGATTCCAGATTTGGACAATATTGTCCTGACAATGTCTGCCTTGTTCACTCTTGATAAAGGAAGCAGGGAGCAGCATGATGGACCCTGCAGTCATATTATATAGAGTCAGGCTCACTGAATGCAGGTAGGTTACATTTTTGGATTTTGTTCTCCTCTTGAAAATATCTAGAAGTATGCTATCGTGATTGGCATGGACAGGCAATTGCCTGAGGGTGTTGGTTCACCCTCACAGGGATGGCAGAAGAGTTGTCCACACAAAGACTGCAACAGGTATGGTGTCAACAGTGCCAAAGGCTCTGGGTCTGCAGCTTGACAGGGAGAGGGAGCAGAGATGCAGAGAACACAGGCTCTCATTGTCATGCCCTCAGCCAGGTTGGATCCAGACTCCTCCATGCTCCTTGACAGTGGCAGGAAGCAGTGGGCAGGTCAGATATTGCACCCAGCGTCTTGGTGTGCATGTCCATCAGCGCTCTCCTATATACCGCTTCACTGAGCTCTCCTCTGAGACCTCTACACCTGTACTTGACTGCTTCCCTGCCTCTGTTAAGCTGGCAAATGAACCATCTTCTCATCCTCAATCTAGTTTCAACCCACTCATACAGAGTCACTGGCCAAATGCTGTTCTCCACTCTACAGTGTCCGAGTTGTGGCTGCAAGCGTCAGGTCAAATAATCATGCCTGTTCACCCATTCTGTGCTGTCCCATGCTAAAAAATCCCAGCAATAATACCTTGCATTTCTAAAAGTGTCTTTAGCATAGGAAACATAGGAAACAGAATAAGATGACAATTGACCCCAAACTGATGAATAAGAGATGATGAGTGGTGATTAAAAGCTTGGTCAAAGAACTAAGAAAAGAATCCTAGGAATTGTGCAAATAAGCATTCAAGAAGAAATCAGTCTTAAACCATTCCCTGTGCTTATACGCCCAAGGAAATTGAGCCTATATATGTCCAAGGACACTTTGCATGGAGAGAACATATTTCCCCAAGGAAATGAAGAGAGAATTGTGCTATAGTGTCAGCCATGTTTCACTCTTTCCTCTGAGTCAGAAGGTTGGTAGGTTCAATTCCTACTTGAGAGGCTTGAACACATAATCTAGGCTGACACTCTCAAAGATTCTCTCTTTCAGTTGAGATGGTAATCCAAAGCACCATAGATTCCATAGAATCCCTACAGTGCAGAAGGAGGGCAATCGGCTCATCAAGTCTGCACTGACTCTCCATATACCCCATAAAGAGATAGGCATAACTGGGACTCATATGGGTACCCACAGCCACACCTTTTATTTGGACCATCCTTGCTCTCATATCCACATGTTCATCCTTGGCCTGCTGTAGTGTTCCAGTGAAGCCCAACGCAAACTGGAGGAGCAGTAGCTCAACTTCTGATTAGGCATTTTACAGTCTTCCAGACTGAACATTGAGTTCAACAACTTCATACTGTAAACTTTCTCCTCCATCTTCACCCCAGTCCCATCATTTTTTTCATTTCTTCCATTGATTCATTTTTTCATTCCCAACATATTTTTTATCCCACTTTCCATCTATTTTCCTTACCACTGTCTTCCCTCCCCAACCCATCCCACTAGGGACATCTGTCCCAAGTTGTCCTTTGGCACTCTGTTTACATTTGTTCTGCCATATACACATTCTGATCTCTTAATGGCCGCTATCCACCCTTCTTAGTCATGATCATTGTCATTTACATTCCCTTGATCCATGACATTTTTGACAATCCCTCCCTTGCCTCCACCTATTGCTGGCCCCCTATCCAGCCCCCATAGTTCCACTCAACCCTCCCCCTCAACAACAATATCTCATCCTCTTTCCAGTTGTCAGCAGCTCTTTTCTCACTGCAGATGGTGTCAGAGCTGTTGAGATTTTCCAGCATTTTCTGTATTTGAACCACAACCATCTTCCTTTGTGCTAGGTATGACTCCAACCAGAGAAGAGTTTTCCCCCTGATTTCCATTGACTCCAGTTTTGCTAGGGCTCCTTAATGCCATACTTGGTCAAATGCTGCCTTGATGTCAAGGGCTGTCACTCTCACCCCACCTCTGGCATTCAGCTCTTTTGTCCATGTTTGAAACAAGACTGCATTGAGGTCAGGAGCTGAGTGGCCTTGGCAGAACTCAAACCGAGCATCGGTGAGCAGGTTATTGCTGAGTAAGTGCCGCTTAATAGCACTGTTAACGATACCCTCTGATACTTTGCTAATGATCAGGAGTAAACTGATAGGGTAATTGATGGGTTGGATTTGTCCTGCCCTTTGTGTACAGGACATACCTGGACAATTGTGTATATTGCTGGTTAGATGCCAGTGTTGTATCTGTACTGGAACAGCTTAGCTAGGGCACTACTAGTTCTGGAGCACAACTCTTAAGTACTATTGTCAGAAGATTGTCAGGGTACACAGCCTTTGCAGTCCCCAGTGCCTTCACCCATGTCTTGATATCACATGGACTGAATCGCATCCTCTTTCCAGTTGACTTCAGCTCTGATGAAGAGTTAACCAGACTTGAAACATTGACTCTGTTCTTTCCTGAATACTGGCATCTGTGATGTTAGGTGTTGTAATATTCCTTTAAAGGATAGCGGGTAGGTACTGTGATTTTTCTAGCGCAGAGCTAGCAGACAGAATTGTTGAGTTGGTGATCGCGTTCACTCCTATGGAAGAATTCTCAAAAGGTCTGTTAGACAAGCCCAAGATGTAAAACTAGGGCTCCTAGATGCCACACTTGGTCAAATGCTGCCTTGTAAAGCATTGAAGAGCTACTCAAAGATGGACATAAGTACGAAGTGATCCTGAGGTTAACAAAACTTAGAGGTCCTAAGTATAGCCTCAATTATTGATGCATTCATGAACACCCAAACCTCGCATCTCTAGACAAGGTTATCATGACAAGGTCTGGAAATATCAACAGATTATCTCTATGCTTTCGAGACTCATAGATTCACCAGTCCAATACACTTTACTAATGGTAGCTAAAAATAAACATGCGGCCCATCACTTAATCATGCATTGTAAATAGTTACACTTTGTTGGAAGGGGGAAATTATCTTTAAGGAAAAAAAGGGGATTTGTATTGTGCTTTTAAGGGCTAGCAGACTGGGATCACATAACACACTTCTCTTAAAATTATTTTTTGCACTGATGTGCTGGGCTCATCATTGAGGATGGGGATATTTGTGGAGCCTCTTCCTCCAGTTAGTTATTTGTTCACCACCATTCACGACTGGTTGTGGAAGGACTGCTGATTTTAGATCTGATCCACTGGTTGTAGGATTGCTTAGCTCAGTCCATTATTTGCTGTTTATGCTGTTTGGCGTGCACGTAGTCCTGTGTTGTAGCTTCACCAGGTTGACGCTTCATGTTTAGATATGTCTGGTGCTGCTCCTGGCGTGCATTCCTGCACTCTTCATTGAACTCTGCCCTCACTGCCATTTCCTTCATGAACGTTTAGAAGTTCTGTTTCTTGAATGTACAGCTGGCCTGTCATTGCAGGGACAAAATCTTGAAAGTTAATGCTCATTACCCAGGTAGTTGTCATAGTTCCTTTATGATATGACACTTGATGACTGCATTACATTTCAAGCACCAGGAAGATTGAATGGACGGCTGCTAAGCAACTAATGTTATTACTGGACACCTGGCTCATCATTTCTTTGAATATTTATTTGCATTCAATATCAGTGAATAAATCCCCAAGAAAGATACAGTGGAGAGCTTGCAATTGCTTGCATTTTTGGGGGCAGATAATTAGGCTAGAATACTTCTTTCAATTCAGTATACTGTTTTCATTGTTCACAATGAAGTCTGCTGTACATTTGGAAGAACAAATGTAGATTTGATGACCACTTTGTGGAATAAAGTCTGCAAGTGAGTCATTTAAATTCTCCAACTTACTCCCACTTTGACCCCTCTGTTCTTGGCAACACTTGTTCTTTTTCTTTGTAGTACCCCAGGTGTTTTTCAGCAGCCCCAGTACTTCCAAATGAAGAAGCATCTCAAGGCACTCCACATCACTCACACCTGTACATAGCAGCGACCCTCACACCAGTACATATCAGCGACAGTCACACCAGTACATATCTGCGACAGTCACACCAGTACATAGCAGTGACACTCACACCAGTACATAGCAGCGACACTCACACCAGTACATAGCAGCGACAGTCACACCAGTACATAGCAGCGACACTCACACCCGTACATAGCAGCGACATTCACACCTGTATATAGCAGCGACACTCACACCCGTACATAGCAGTGACACTCACACCTCCTGTACATAGCAGCGACACTCACACCCGTACATAGCAGTGACACTCACACCTCCTGTACATAGCAGCGACACTCACATCAGTACATAGCAGCGACACTCACACCAGTACGTAGCTGTGTCGCTCACACCAGTACATAGCAGTGACACTCACACCCATAGATAACAGTGTCGCTCACACCAGTACATAGCAGCGACACTCACACCAGTACATAGCAGCAACACTCACACCAGAACATAGCAGCGACACTCACACCAGTGCGTAGCTGTGTCGCTCACACCAGTACATAGCAGCGACACTCACACCCGTAGATAACAGTGTCGCTCACACCTGTACATAGCAGCGACACTCACACCAGTACATAGCACCGACACACACACCAGTACATAGCAGCGACACACACACGTACATAGCAGCGACACTCACACCTGTACATAGCAGTGACACTCACACCAGAACATAGCAGCGACACTCACACCTGTACATAGCAGTGACACTCACACCAGAACATAGCAGCGACACTCACACCAGTACATAGCAGCGACACTCACACCAGTACATAGCAGCGACACTCACACCTGTACATAGCAGCGACACTCACACCAGTACATAGCAGCGACACTCACACCTGTACATAGCAGCGACACTCACACCTGTACATAGCAGCCACACTCACACCTGTACATAGCAGCGACACTCACACCTGTACATAGCAGCGACACTCACACCTGTACATAGCAGCGACACTCACACCTGTACATAGCAGCGACACTCACACCTGTACATATCAATGACACTCACACCATAGCACTGTACAGCAGTGTTGCTGCTGTGTACCGGTGTGAGTGTCGCTGCTGTGTACCGGTGTGAGCATCAGTGCCATGTACTGGTGTGAGTGTCGCTGCTATGTACTGGTATGAGCGACACTCACACCAGTACATGGCACTGATGCTCACACCAGTACACAGCAGTAACTGAAACATCCAGCTGATAGAAATGCCTTTGATAGACATTTCACAGAGATCCTTACATTCCGATGGAGCAATAGAAAACTTTGGCCAGGATTCCAACTGACGGAATTAGGTAGCATACTTGTGGAGTTAGTGTGGGGTGAATTGCAGTGCACGTGTGAGGAAGATCAAGGTGGTAGAGAAAGAGCAGAAGCTCAAAAGGCTAGCCAGGCCTCGCCCCGCTCATGATCTGCTTCTGAAAGAAGATTGCTTCTTGAACATCACCATCAACTGGAGGCTGCAAGTTTTCAATGACTATATTATCAGAAGTGGATTGCTAGAAGTTTTAAATAATCCCTAATTTTGGTAATTAGTTGACATTGCTGATATAATTCCAGCTTTTGTAAACTAAAGGGATGCTAACTCGTTCCCCTGACTGATGCTGAGAACCAGAAGTCTTTGCCAGTCCCAGAAATGGCACAGCAGCTTTTGTCCTTTGGAAGCCACCATTGCCCTTGTAGAGGTAGAACAGTATAAACTGCAATTTCAGAAAAATTCCGATTACAAAGATGTCAAGTGAAGTGAATCTTGCATGTCGAGGTAAACAATGTCACGCACTGCTCTAGTTGACAGCTGGTCACACATACTCACTCATCAAAATGGTTGTATGTTGCAATCGCAAGTTACTATAAATTATCAGACACCGCTAGCCCTGTCTGACCTTTACATAAGCTACTGTTTCCCTGTGTAATAAGGAACACATGTAATCAAATGTAGAAACAAATTTGTCAGGAATTTTTGATGGGTGGAATTTGTCTATTCTATGACCCTCAGCCAGGCACACACTGCATTCCTCACCTTGTAAATCTGTGCTTGTGGTACATGACTTTATACTCTCTCCCTGCACTGGAAGATGGCTCATCCAACCGTGGACCTTCAGTTCATTTATCGGAAAGGATCAGGAACACTTCCTGTTGATGGAATATCAGAGCAACAGGTGTCTTTGGTAGCTGTTGCACAGGGATCCTTATTTTCTTATGGAAAACGGTGGCTAATACAAAACCAAAGTTTTTTAAGAAGTTTATTTATTAGTCACAAGTGAGGCTTACATTAAAACTGCAATGAAGTTACTGTGAAATTCCCCTAGTTGCCACACTCCGGCACCTGTTTGGGTCAATGCATCTAACCAGCATGTCTTTCAGAATGTGGGAGGAAACCGGAACACCCGGAGGAAACCCACGCAGACACGGGGAGAACGTGCAAACTTTACACAGACAGTGACCCAAACCGGGACTCGAACCTGGGTCCCTGACACTGTGAGGCAGCAGTGCTAACCACTGTGCTACCGTGCCACCCAAGCAAGTTATGCTGAAGCTTTATAAAGCTCTGGTTAGGCCACAATTAGACTATTGCACCCAGTTCTAGTCACCTCACTTTAGGAAGGATGTGAGGGTCCTTGAGGATGCAGATGAGAAGAGTATCAGAATTATTCCAAGGATCAGGAAATTTAGCTGCAAGGTTAGGATGGTGAAGCTGGGGTTGTTCTCCTTGGGGCAAAGGAGATTGAAGGGAGATTTGATAGAGATGTACAAGATTATGACAGGTTTATATAATGTGGTCAAAGAAAAGTTGTTCACTGAAGGTTCCCCTGCAAGCCACTCACCTTCATTATTTGGAAATATATTGCTGTTCCTTCACTGTTGCTGGGCCAACTCTCTCCCAAACAGCACTATAGTGTGGGTGCACCCACACTATATAGACTGCAGCGGTCCAAGAAGGCAGCTCACCACCACCTTCTCAAGGGTAATCAGGGATGGGCAATGAATGCTGGCCAGCTAGCGATGCCCACATCCATGCAGAAAATTTTTTTAAATTAGCCAACGGTGCAAAGATTAGAAGAGACAGATTTAAGGTTTGGGGCAAGAGATATAGAGAAAATGTGAGGAAGAAATGTTTTTATGCAGCGTGTGGTGATGACCTGGAATTCTCTGTCCACGAGGGTCGTGGAAGCAGAGATGATGAATGATTTCAAAAGGAAAATATACCAAAAATATTGAAAAATATCAAGATTTTGATGATTCCTGCATTTATAATGCTACAGCTGACAGTATTTCCTTTCACTGAACAGTATCTATACAAATACCTGTCTGCAGGATTTTGATTCATCTTTGAGCCTTACTTTTAATTGTACTGGGATGTAAGAAAGAATACAGGGCAGTTAACAGAATGTCAGGTCAATTGTACTACCAAGCTTATCTTTTGCCTGGAGACATTGATAGTAAGCATTTTCAAAGAGAGCAGTGTTTATTCTGGAAATCCAGCTGTAATTCCCTTACTAACCGCTGCGTGGAAAATATGTGGGATTCTTCAGAAACCTCTGATGATCTCTCAATGCATTTAATCCAGTTTTTCACTCATTGTACAAGTGATCCTGTTGTTCATGGTAAGGCTTACTTTTTCAAATATTAAACCATTTCATCAGAGCTAAAGGTAAAATTTTAGGTCAGAAAATGCCAATTCTTGCAGGAATTTATATTACATATGAAATTAGATTTTTAATTTTATTTATTCATGGAAATGTGGGTTTCGCTAATTACACCAGCATTTATTGTCAATCCCTATTTGCCCTTAAGATGGTGCTGAGCTGCCTTCTTGAACCACTGCAGTCCATCTAGTGTAGGAACATCAGTACTGTTATTTTCTCTCAGTTCCTGCCACCTCTTCTTCACCTTCTGCCCGGCAGCTGGATTATCTCCTGGCACCAGCAACTTGCCCACTTTCCAATGCTTTTCCGCTGCCCACTGCTGGCTCCCTTCCTCTGGCCTCCTCCTCCTCCCGGTTTCTTCTTCTGCACATGGGCCGGGCTTCTCTTCATCTTGGCTCTGGGCTTGGTAGTTGCTCTCCACCACTGACGGCCACCCCCCCTGGCTTTGGAGTTGGGGGTCGGGGCAGCAAGGCTCCTTCGGCAGCACCTTCCAAATCCTCACCTGTTGTCATCTGGACAGACAAGAGCAGCAGAGACATGGGAACAGCACCATTCTGTCTTGAATGCTGCCGGTTGATTCTGATGGAGCCCAAGGCCTTGCTGCCCGCTATCTGCAGCAACAAACTGCCGCTGACCAGGCTCCACATCCTCTGGTTCACCTGCGAGTTGATCCATGGCATGTCCAAGCCAGCGGCCGACAGTGCCTTCTTGGGGCCAGTCAGCGCGAGGCTGTGGTGCTCCTGGGAAGAGGCCACTGCCACCACGAGATGTCCTGACACAGTGGGCACTCCTACTGCCTGCCGCATCTTGGACAGTGGTGGGCTCTCCGTCTCATCGCCTTCCTGCCTCGGGAGCGGCCTTCGAGCAGATCACCTGAAGCCATTTGCAGCGGCGGCGCCTTCAGCACCTTCCATTCACTGCCTCTCCCAGGCAAAGCCCATTCTTCTTCCCTCTCGCACTCGTCACCAAGGATTTTGACCCAGCGGCAGTGAAGGGACAGCACTATATTTCCAAGACAGAATGGTGCTGTTCCCATGTCTCTGCTGCTCTTGTCCGTCTAGATGACAATAGGTGAGGATTTGGAAAGTGCTGCCTAAGGAGCCTTGGTGAGTTCCTTCAGTGCATCAGTGATGGAGGGAGCAAATACTTGTCGATGGTGTGTTAATCAAGTGGGTTGCTTTGTCCTGGATGGTGTCAAGCTTCTTGAGTGTTATTGGAGCTGCCATTCCAGGAAAGTGGAAAGTTTCCCATCACACTCCTGACTTGTGCCTTGTAGATGATGGGCAGACTTTGAGGAGGTGAGTTATTCACTGCAGGACTTCCAGCTCTGACCTGCTCTTGTAGCCACAGTATTTATATGGCTAGTCCAGTTCAACTTCTGGTCAATGGTAATCCTCAGGATGTTGATAGCGGGGATTCAGTGATGGTAATGTCATTGAATGTAAACGGGCGATGGTTAGATTTGCTCTTGTTGGAGATGATCATTGCCTGACATTTGAGTGACATGAATATTACTTGCCACTTGCCAACCCAAGCCTAGCCAGGTCTTCCTGCATTTGGACATGGACTGCTTCAGTATCTGAGGAGTCATGAATTTTGCTGAACATTGTGCAATCATCAATGAACATTGCCATTTTTTTACCTGATGATGGAAGGAAGGTCATTGATGAAACAGCTGAAGTTGGCACGGTTGGCCAATCAACCTAACCCGCACATCCTTGGACTGTGGGAGGAAACCGGAGCACCCAGAGGAAACCCCCGCAGACACGAGGAGAATGTGCAAACTCCACACAGACAGTGACCCGAGCCGGGAATCGAACCCAGGTGCCTGGAGCTGTGAAGCAGCAGTGCTAACCACTGTGCTACCGTGCCGCCCAGTTCTATGAACTCTATGATAGGTCGAATGGCCTCCTTCTGCACAGTAGGGATTCTATGGTTTTATGTAGATGGTTGATCCTAGGACACTATCCTGAGGAACTCCTGCTGTGATGTCCTGGAGCTGAGATGATTGACCTCTAACCATCACAACCATCTTCCTTTGTGCCAGGTTTGACTCCAACCAGCAGAAAGATTTCCCCGAATCCCATTGACTCCAGTTTTACTCGGGTTTCTTGATGCTGCACTTGGTCAAAGGCTGCCTTAATACCAAGGCCAGTCACTCTTACCTCACCTCTGGAGTTTAACTCTTTTTCCAGGTTTGATTCAAGTCTGCAGTGAAGTCAGGGACTGGCAGAACCCAGACTGAGCATCAGTGAGAAGGTTATTGCTAAGTAAGTGCCACTTGATAGCACTGTTGATGACCCCTTCCATCACTTTACTGATGACCAAGAGGAGACTGATGGGGCAGAAATTGGCCAGGTAGGATTTGTCCTGCTTTTGAGTGCAGAATATACCTGGGCAATTTTCCAGGAGCCAGTGTTGTAGCTGTACTGGAATAGCTTGGTTAGGGGCGCTGCAAGTTCTGGAGCACAAGCCGGTAGTACTACTGCTGGAATATTGTCAGGGCCCATAGCCTTTGCTGTATCCAGTGCCTTTAGCCATTTTTTGATATCACATGGAGTGAATCTGTGATGCTGGGGACCTCCAGACGGGGGGGAATTGGATCATCCACTCAGTATTTCTGGCTGACAATATTTGCAAATTCTTCAGTCTTGTCTTTTGCACCGATGTGCTGGGCTCCTCCATCATTGAGGATGAGGAAATTTGTGGAGTCTCCTCCTCCAGTGAGTTGCTTAATTGTCCACCACCATTCATAACTGGATGTGACATATTTGCTGGCACCCTGAGTCACTCTGTTTTCATCCGATGACAATTTAGTGGTAATCAGGTTCTTCAGGGGAGATGTTTTCACTGTAGACTCCTCTCTGTGGGTTCTGCTGAAGTTATGATGAGAGAGCAGATCATCTCCTGTGGAAAATCAGGTCCAACCAAATAAAAAGTTCAGAGGATAGCTACACACTTAGAGATTGTGCAACTAAATTAAATAGCCCATGAAATCAAGTTGCGTGCTATTAGTAACCTATCTATTAACATTCTTGCTTAAAATGGCTCTGCCCAATAAAGTGGCATGGTGGCACAGTGGTTAGCACTGCTGCCTCACAATGTCAGGGACTTGGATTTGATTCCAGTTTTGGGTGACCGTCTGTGTGGAGTTTGCACGTTCTCCCCGCATCTGTGTGGTTTCCTCCGGGTGCTCCGGTTTCCTCCCACAGTTCAAAAATGTGCGGGTTAGGTGGCTTGGCCACGCTAAATTCTCCCTCAATGTACCCAAATAGGCGCCGGACTATGGCGACTAGGGGATTTTCACAGTAACTTCATCGCAGTGTTAATGTAAGCCTACTTGTGACTAATAAATAAACTTTAAAAGATCACTGAATTGTTATAAGCCCAGGAGAAATTTGGATTATTAATAAACATCAGTTGATTTGCTCCAGCATATTACCACACAAGCAGTAAAGGTGAAAACAGCCCGCAATGTTTATGCTTCTTAACCACTGGCGTTGAGAGGTTGCAGTGAAGGAGGGATTTTAACTGACTTTGGGGTCAGGCAGGAATTGTTGCTTTTAGTTAGCTTCTTGGCTGTCCACAACAACATGAGGCCATGATGATGTTAATCACCACACCTCATAACACGCTGCAGGAAATAGCTGCTGTCTTGGAAAATGGGTTTGGCCACCCAGGAACTTCCTGTTCTGTCAATGAAATGACTTGATTTTGAGCTACAGGCAGTTTTGGTTACTTGTTATGTGTACAGGGGGATTACTGAGGAATGCGCTATAGATAGAGGACCACACACATATAAGGAAAGGCTTCTGAAGTAATCCTTGCAGCATATCCAAAAATAATAAGGTATCTGAATGTTCAATTTTTGAAACAGTTTATATAGAGACAGACCTGTACCATGGGACTGTCCTATACTATACTTTGCGATGACCAAGGTTTTTGACCATTGTCATTTTGAAAAAAACAAATCGTAGACACAGTCGTTTCTCAGAAACTAAAAAGTTGTGGAGTGATTGAGAAATGTGAAAAGGTTGCTCCTGGAAACTGCAGAATCACAACAAAACATAGGAATAATTTAACTTCCCACTATATTAAGGTGGCTGGGTCACTAAATGGGGCAGACATAACATACTATCTTGTTACAGCCTTCCAGCAAGACAACTCTTCTTAAAACAGAATTCCAGACCCTGAAAATGGAACTGTTCTCAATCCCTAAACAGCCTTGGGGGAGGGGAATGAGTCATCTCTGTGTAGTACAGGAAATATGCATTATTTACAATGTTTTCTGTCCATCCATAACATCTTTCATTTATATATATTGCAGCAAAACTAAATTGTCAAGTAAAATAATGGCTTTGGCAAAACACACAAAACTGTGACTCAGATTGCTCATTGCGTAAATCCACCATAAAATGGGCTAATGATGCAGGCAGTCAACAAACTGTGCGAAGTTTACTGATCACAGCAAAGGCTGATGCAAAATTCAACAGAGATTCAACTCCTAATTGTTGGCCAATGACATAAGATGGGCAGCATGGTGGCACAGAGGTCAGCACTGCTGCCTCACAAGACCAAGGACCCAGGTTCAATTCCGGCCTTGGTCACTGTCTGTGTGGAGTTTGCACTTTCTCCCCGTGTCTGTGTGGGTTTCCTCCGGGTGCTCTGGTAACAAAGAACAAAGAAAATTACAGCACAGGAACAGGCTCTTCGGTCCTCCAAGCCTTCACCGTCCATGCCGCCCGACTGAACTAAAACCCCATTCTGAGGACCATATCCCTCCATTTCTACTCTATTCATGTATTTTTCCAGACGCCCCTTAAAAGTCACTGTCATATCTGCTTCCACGACCTCCCCTGGCAGCAAGTTCCAGACACCCACCATCCTCTGTGTAAAAGATTTGCCTCGTATATCTCCTTTAAACATTGCCCCTCGCACCTTAAACCAATGCCCCCTAATAATTGACTCTTCCACCCTGGGGAAAAAGCTTCTGACTATCCACTCTGTCCATGCCCCTCATAATCTTGTAGACTTCTATCAGGTCGCCCCTCAACCTCTGTCGTTCCAGTGGGAACAAACCAAGTTTCTCCAACCTCTCCTCATAGCTAATGCCCTCCATACCAGGCAACATCCTGGTAAATCTTTTCTGTACCCTCTCCAAAGCCTCCACATCCTTCTGATAGTGTGGCAACCAGAATTGATAACTATATTCCAAGTGCAGCCTAACTAAGATTCTTCCCACAATCCAATCCAAAGCTGATTGACCATGATAAATTGACTCGGGTGTCAGGAGGATTAGCAAGGTAAATGCGTGAGGTTACGGGGATAGGGCCTGGGTGGGGTGTGGTCGGTACAGATTCGATGGGCTGAATGGCCTCCTTTTGTATTGTAGGGATTCTATGATTCTATGGTTCGATGGAATATGTGTGAAGACCAGATGAAAACAGGATCTGACTTGGTTGTGATGCCTTCTTTTGTCAAATAGACAGTCAAAGTTCAGTTTCTGGGAATTTCCTCAGAACTCTTCCTGCCTTTCCGTCTTTTCTTTGCCTCAAGTGCGGTGGAAACCCCTCATATGCTGGAACATAACCATGTATTGTACTGAATGCAGAGTTTCCATCAATTATAACAGCACAATCCCATGACTATCAGCTAAATCTGAGAAAAAGATCAAGGAATTTGAAACTGAACTGAGCAAGTGTTCTATCAGTGTCTGAGGAATGGGTCATAAAGTCATAGAGTCGTAGAGGTTTACAGCATGGAAATAGGCCCTTTGGCCCAGCTTGTCCATGTCGCTCTTTTTTTTTAAACCCCTAAGTTAGTCCCAATTGCCCGTGTTTGGCCCATATCCCTCTATATCCACCTTACGCATGTAACTGTCTAAACGCTTTTTAAAAGAAATTGTACCCGCCTCTACTACTACCTCTGGCAGCTCGTTCCGGACACTCACCACCCTCTGTGTGAAAACATTGCCCCTCTGGACCCTTTTGTATCTTTCCCCTCTCACCTTAAACCTATGCCCTCTAGTTTTAGACTTCCCTACCTTTGGGAAAAGATATTGACTATCTAGCTGATCTATGCCCCTCATTGTTTTATGGACCTCTATAAGATCGCCCCTCAGCCTCCTATGCTCCAGAGAAAAAAGTCCCAGTCTATCTAGGCTCTCCTTATAACTCAAACCAACAAGTCCCGGTAGCATCCTAGTAAGTCTTTTCTGCACTCTTTCTAGATGAATAATATCCTTTCTATAATAGAGTGACCAGAACTGTACACAGTATTCCGAGTGCGGCCTTACCAATGTCTTGTACAACTTCAACAAGACGTCCCAACTCCTGTATTCAATGTTCTGACCAATGAAACCAAGCATGCTGAATGCTTTCTTCACCACTCTGTCCATCTGTGACTCCACTTTCAAAGAGCTATGAACCTGTAACCTAGATCTCTTTGTTCTGTAACTCTCCCCAACGCCCGACCGTTAACTGAGTAAGTCTTGCCCTGGTTCAATCTACCAAATGGGTCGGTTGGAAGCACCAAGTTCTGGAGCGTCTTTTAGTTTTTAAAAGTTTATTTATTTGTGTTATAAGTACGCTTACATTAACACTGCAGTGAAGTTACTGTGAAAAATCACCTAGTTGTCACACTCAGATGCCTGTTCGGGTACATTGAGGGAGAATTTAGCATGGTCAATGTACCTAACCAGCACGTCTTTCGGACCGTGAGAGGAAACCAGAGCACCCGGAGGAAACCCATGGGGAGAATGTGCAGACTCTGCACAGACAGTGGCCCAAGCTGGGAATCAAACCTAGGTTCCTGCTGCTGTGAGGCAACAATGCTGACCACTGTGCCACTGTGCGTAGTTAGGGTTTAAGTCCAGTGACTTTGTGGCACAGTTCATCGGAATCCAAATATGAGAGTCAGCTGAAAGGTAAGGAAGCACGAGCTGCACAGGTCGATGCACGCCGCCAGTAGATAGGTAGAACTGTCCCTAAGCAACAGGGCAGGTAGAGCCACACCAGCAGACAGGCAGGTCTGAATTGTCCCTAAGCAACAGGCCAGGTAGAGCCACGCCAGCAGACTGACAGTTCTGAACCGTCCCTAGGCGATGAGCCAGGTAAAGGCGAGAAGACAGGCAGGTCAGAACCATCACAGTCCAAACCAGAGGTGAGATACCATCGACCATATCGAGATGAGAATGAGTGGGAACCACAGTTGTAATATGAGTTCTTTAGATGTCTATATGATGAAATCTTGAGACTTGTATAATTAAACATGAACCATTTATTGTTAGTCTTTAACTACTTACAGATCCTGGATATTGTCATGCATGGTGCTGTTTCGCACATGCTGGCTGGTGGCTTCCAGAGTGTTCCCTCTGAGTCTATAGCCATGTGACTCCATACATCATACAGTTGGAGATGTCATTCTCCAGTCTCACATTAATCCTTGCTCTGCTGAGAACCTTTGCATTACAATGACATACAGGCACAATATCACAACTTTTCCCTTTCTTGTTGAAAGAAAACTTATTCCCTCCAGTGGAGTGCAACTATTTGAAATACAACCTTTACTTGCTATCCCTTCTCCCTCACCTCAACTCTCTGACTTTATAAATGCATTTGGTCTGGAGGTTTGACAGTTCTTTCACATCTCTGTCAGTCTCGTTTGGAGGGATTGTAGTTGTACTCTATGGCCAGGATTTTACCAGCTTGCCCCGCCCATCGAAGTTCAGCGGCTTTTCCTTTCAATGCCTTCTCTTTTCCATTCAGTTTCTTCTTAAGCTCTTCCATCTCTTTCTTGTAGCTTTTGGCTTCCACCTGGAATTTTGAATTTGGCTGAGTCTCTTCTGCTAACTCTTCTTCAGAGTGATGTCAAACTGATTTTGTTTTTCTCCGTAATTTGAATGAACTTTGATGGGAGGGAATTTTGTCGCAGGTGAACGTCTTTCAACAGGTTTTCCTTTACTTTGCAAAATCTTGAGTTTTCCTGTAAACTCAGTAGAGACTCCTTGAGAAGTACACCTTACAAGCCAATGAGGTAACCCACCTGGGGCACCGTGTAGATGTATAAGGATTACATCCTGTAGAAGACAAGGTCAAAGTGATAAAGGAGGAGTCTGCCCCCACAAACACAACTGAATTCAAATCCTTTTTGGTGATGGTAAACTACGATGGACATCCTTTATCAAACTTATCAATGGTATTGGCCCCCTTGAATATTCTGGGAAAGAAACACCATCATTGGTCTTGGAAGGTTCTCCAGGAGGAAGCTTTCAACAGAATAAAACAATTGCAGCATTCCTTAAGCCTGTTAGTACACTGCCATCTAAATAACTTACATTAACCTGTGACCAGGAACCCCAAACATTCTTTCTTTTAAATTCATTTATAGGATGTGGGCATCACTGGCTAGACCAGCATTTATTGCCCATCCCTTCAGAAGATGGTGGTGAGCTGCGTTCTTAAACCACTGCAGTCCCTGAGGTGTAGGTACACCCACATTGCTGTTAGGGAGAAGTTCCAGGATTTTGACCCAGCGACAGTGAATGAATGGTAATATATTTCCAAGCCACGATGCTGAGTGACGTAGAGGGGAACCTCCAGGTGGTGGCATTCCCAGGTATATGCTACTCCTCAAGATGGGAGCAGTCGTGAGTTTGGAAGATGCTGTCTAAGGAGCCTTGGTGAGTTCCTACAGTGTATCTTACAATTGGTACACACTGTTGCCACTGTTTGTCGGTGGTGGAGGGATTGAACGTCTGTGGAAGTGATAGCAATCAAGCGGGCTGCTTTGTCCTGGATGGTGTGAAGCTTCTTGAATGTTGTTGGAGCTGCATTCATCTGGGAAAGTGGAGAGTATTCCATCACACTCCTAACTTGTGCCTTGTGGACAGAATTTCGGGAGTCAGGAGTTGAGTTACTTGTTGCAGGATTCCTAGCGTTTGACCTGCTCTAGTAGCCACAGTATTTTTTTGGGCACCTCAGCTCAATTTCTGGTCAATAGTGACCTCAGGATGTTGATAGTGTCATAAGAACAGTGCCATTTATTTGCAGCGAAATAGGTACGAACACAGAAATCAAATATAAACAAATCTTTTCTAGTTATATCTATACATATATTAGGAATTAGGAAGAGACACACAGTCACAAATACATTCACCAGTTACATAGTCCCCTCACATTAACCCCTGGAAGTAGTACCCACTTTAGGAATGGCTTAGCTCATAATAATTAAAAAGATCTGGTGTTAAAAAACTACTTAATTCTTGCCTTTTATCATTTTTAATGGGAGGAGTGATCTGGAAATGTGATTCTCATATTGGACACATATACACCTCCTCTCTCACACTCGCCCTCTCCCACACGCACACTCGCCCTCTCTCACACGCACACTCGCCCTCTTTCACACGCACACTCGCCCTCTCTCACACGCACACTCGCCCTCTTTCACACGCACACTCGCCCTCTTTCACACGCACACTCGCCCTCTCTCACACGCACACTCGCCCTCTCTCACACGCACACTCGCCCTCTTTCACACGCACACTCGCCCTCTTTCACACGCACACTCACCCTCTCTCACATGCACACTCGCCCTCTCTCACACGCACACTCACCCCTCTCTCACACGCACACTCACCCTCTCTCACATGCACACTCGCCCTCTCTCACACGCACACTCCCCCCTCTCTCACATGCACACACCCCTCTTTCACATGCACATACGTCCCTTTCTGACACGCACACTGACCCCTCCCTCACATGCACACTCGTCCCTCTCTCTCACACACACACACACACCCCTCTCTCACATGCACACTCGCCCCTCTCTCACACGCACACTCACCCCTCCCTCACATGCACACTCGCCCCTCTCTCACACGCACACTCACCCCTCCCTCACATGCACACTCATCCCTCTCTCACACGCATATACGCCCCTCTCTCTCACATACACACTCGCCCCTCTCTCTCACACACACACTCGCCCCTCTCTCTCACACACACACACTCACCCCTCCCTCACATGCACACTCATCCCTCTCTCACACGCATATACGCCTCTCTCTCTCACACGCATATACGCCCCTCTCTCTCACAAGCACATACGCCCCTATCACACACACACTCACCCCTCTCTCTCACATGCACATACGACCCTCTCCCTCACACACACAAACGCCCCTCTCTCTCACACGCACACACGCCTCTCTCTCTCACACGCACATACGCCCCTATCACACGCACACTCGCCTCTCTCTCTCACACACACATACGCCCCTATCACACACACACTCGCCTCTCTCTCTCACACGCACATACGCCCCTATCACACACACACTCGCCTCTCTCTCTCACACACACATACGCCCCTATCACACGCACACTCGCCTCTTTCTCTCACACGCACACTCGCCTCTCTCTCTCACACGCACACTCGCCTCTCTCTCTCACACGCACATACGCCCCTATCACACGCACACTCGCCTCTCTCTCTCACACGCACATATGCCCCTATCACACGCACACTCGCCTCTCTCTCTCACACGCACACTCGCCCCTCTATCTCACATGCACACTCACCCCTCTCTCTCACATGCACACTCACCCCTCTCTCTCACACGTAAACTTGCCCCTCTCTCACACGCACACTTGTCCCTTTTCCCCTTGGTGGACGGATTAATGACTCACTCTGATTCCCATGGTGGGCGGGGCAGTAGAATTCCGACATCTATGTCAGTGGACAAGAGCCTTGTATAGTTTCAGTAAATTGTACCCCTAAATGGTACCCTTGAAATTCTCAGTGCCCGCCATGAACCAATACATGTGGCATACCGTGAAGGAAAATACACCAGCAAGCCTCAGTACCAGTACAGTAACATACAGTGTCCACTGATCAACACATGTTTCTGCTTTCTCCCCTAGGCCCCAATGGCAATCGGACAGGCAGCAATAATCCACATCAAGTCTCCTCGTAGAGAATGGATGAACATAACCGATGCTATGATGGAGGAATTACTGAGATGCCTGATTTCCGAGGGGAAGTGCATCCTGACACTGCCAGAATATTGACTGACGTTGAGGAAAAAGGTCAGGGCAGCAATGAAGCAATGTCACTGAACCCAACAGGAAGTCAAGCAATGGGGAACTGATGTGAATACCAAACCGGAGGATGCATTGTGATGGTGGACATTCACCCCTGGATCAGAATTGCTTCCCATGTACTGGTGCTGGTGCAACTGCTAGTTGCTACTAGCTTGTGACTGAATATTGTACCTGCTGTGGGCAATGTTGGACCCAAACCAAAGCATCGAGCAATCCTGAGAAGGAGCATGGTATTTGGTGGCATGGTGGCTCAGTGGTTAGCACTGCTGCCTCACAGCGCCAGGGACCTGGATTCAATTCCGGCCTTGGGTGACTGCGTGAAGTTTGCATGTTTTCCCAGTGTCTGCATGGGTTTCCTCTGGATGCTGCAGTTTCCCCACACAGTCCAAAGATGTGCAGGTTAGGTGAATTGGCCATGCTAAATTGCCCCTTAGTGTCCCAAGATATATAGGTTAGCAGGGTAAATACGTGGGGTTATGGGATAAGCCTGGGTAAAAGTTGGTGCAGACTTGATGGGCCAAATGGCCTCCTTCTGCACTGTAATTATGCTATGATTCTATGTTAGATATAATTTAGAACATGTAACCATGCAACTCTAACCACTTGCCTGGCAAATACTGATGGAGTAAGGAAGAGCTTAGCTTGCCCTCCTGGGGGTTAGTAGTCAAGGGCTAAAAGGGGGAACTGAAGTGGTGCACAATAGGATACTTGAGCTTGACCAAGTTGCTGGTGTTTGCAGTAAAAGGGATCACTCGAGTAGATTTAGTAAGGAATGTGACCTTTTGGACAGGCTAAAATAAATGGACTGGACAACATAGTAAATCATCAGGCTAGATGAGGTAAGGTCATGTTTTTGAATAAATTGTCGTTGTCATTTCTGTTAAAGGTCAGGTCATTCACTGACTTTTATTTATCAATGTCACAAGTAGGCTTACATTAACACTGCAATGAAGTTACTGTGAAAATCCCCGAGTCGCCATACTCTGGCGCATGTTTGTGTACACTGAGGGAGAATTTAGCATGGCCAATCCACCTAACCAGCACATCTTCTGGACTGTGGGAGGAAACCGGAGCACCTGGAGGAAACCCACACAGACATGGGGAGAACATGCATCTCCACACAGACAGTGACCCAAGCTGGGAATCAGAGCCAGTTCCCTGGCGCTGTGAGGCAGCAGTGCTAACCATTGTGCCACCGTGCCGCCCTTTGTGACTTTATCTGTATTTGCAAATATACAGAACTAGATGTGTGAGTACGTGTGAGTAAGAACTATGTGATTAATGATGAAGTATCGTGAGGATGGCATAAATATGTGGAAGCCTCTGAGAGCAATCTGAATGGGTTCCATACTCAGTGTGCAAACTTGAATTGAATAAACTGTGGCTTGATTCGCCTACAGCTGGCTCTGTGCTGAGTGTCTTTAGATACCCTACAACATGCCCAACAGTGTGGCCAACCTTTGTGGAAATAAAGAAGGGACACTTTGACACAAAGACAGAAAATGCTGGAAAATCTCAACAGGTCTGACAGCATCTGTGGGGAAAGAATAGAGGCAACGTTTCGAGTCAGGACGACCCTTCGTCAGAGCTATGAGGAAAGAGAATCAGCAGAGATTTATACTACAAGGGTGTGGGGAGGAGAGGGGTGGGTGGGAGCTGGAATTCATAGAATCCCTACAGTGCAGAAGGAGGCCATTTGGCCCATCGAGTCTGCACCGACCACAATCCCACCCAGGCCCTATCCCCATAACCCCATATATTTACCCTGCTAGTCCCCCTGGACATTGGACAAAGGAAATGTAAATGAGGTTGATGAAGACTGAGAAAGGTGTTAAAAGTATCCATTAAGTGATCAGAATGTGTGAATGGCAGAACAGAGGTACAGATGGTTATGGGACTGCCTGGGGATTATGGCAGTTGCCCTGGAAAAGTGGAGGGGGGGGAACAGGGGTGGAGGACAGAGAGCTGGAATGGAGAAGTGGGAAAATAGAGCTGAGAAAGAAGGATGATAAAACGGATGAATAAGATGAAAAGAAGAAACAAAATGAAATAAAATAAATGGAAATTGGGTGAAGATGGAGCAGAGAGTTCACACTTGGACCGTGGGTTCAGGTCGGGGTTGGGTGCTGGTGACCATGAGAACAGGAGGAAAGAGTGATTGAAAGCAACCAAACGTACAACTTATTTTATGGAGTCTTTGAGGGCAGTTTCTCAGATTTGTAGTTCCACTCAAACCTCACAACCGAGTCTCCCACTGGCCTTCCTAGAAATACAGGTCAAAAGGCTTGAGGGTCAGGGGACAAACAATGAAAATGAGGGACAATCCCTTAAAATACGGGATAGTCGGTATCCCTGTGCTCAAAACACTTATATGCGTATCTTTTCTGTTTTCTATTCTGTTGGTTCAAAATTTAATCCAATTTAACCCACAACCTAACCATTCCCTCAGCTCGCAATATCACAATTCCGTGGATTTGAGAGGAATTTTCAAATTGTGCTTCTTATTTTATGGTATCCAACCACTAGTAAGAATGCTGGAAGTGTTTTTTTTAATCAAACATATTTAATTATGAAGAAGCTGACTATTATACGCTAATTAAACTTTTAAACAGTCCAGTCGAGCATTTTAAAATTACTTTTAATACAGGTTACTCGCAGGTGGAGAATTGGACAACCTCAATATTAATACTCATTTTTGATGATAAATCCATTTTCAGCTGCGTTAATAACACCTCACGGGATTACAGCTCTAAAATATATCAAGGAATGCATTTCAGTGAAGGAAACAAAGAAATTGTGTTCAACTGCACTAGTTCATATTAGATTTTACATTTGTGATTATGAAATACAACATATTCAGCACAATTTGGGTGTATTTCCTGATTGCAATCAAATCCGCAAACTCGACCTCAGTATTTTGTAACTTCGAGGTGACCCAGTTAGTGCATTCTTTAATATTGCACTTTAATGCACGTGTGGTAGAGTGTGGGTTGAAGTATCATTGTGGGGGGAATGGGGAGGAGAATGAGCGAGAGACAATTGGGTTGGAAGTCAGCTTGTAACTCTTGTCCTAATCCCCAGCTCAAGTGTAATAGCAAGATAGGAATCAATGTCCTTTACTGCCTTTGGGCTCAGAATAATGAACGATATGAGGAAGATATAGAAGAATAAAGAAAAAATCTTCAGAAATGATAGCAGAGGAGGAGTCAAATTTTACTCCAGGGTGTGTTATTTTGTTGGTAAAGCAATGGTGACACCTTGTGGTACATGCAGCCAGCTGTTTTCTCTCAGCAATGCAACACTCCACACGTTAAACCGGTATACTTACAAGTATATTGCTTAATTAATCATTAATTTTCAACAAGCAAAATTATAAACAACCATGTGGCATGGTGGCACAAGTGCGGCACGGTGGTTTACACTACTGCCTCACAGCGCCAGGGTTCAATTACGGCCTCAGGTGACTGTGTGGAGTTTGCACATTCTCCCCGTGTCTGCGTGGGTTTCCTTCGGGTGCTCCGGTTTCCTCCCATAGCCCAAAGATGGGCAGGTTAGGTGGGTGGGCCATTCTAAATTGCCCTTTAGTGTCAGGGGGACTAGCTAAGATAAATACGTGGGGTTATGGGGGTCGGCCTGGGTGGGATTGTGGTTGGTGCAGATTCAATGGGCCGAATGGCCTCCTTCTGCACTGTAGGATTCTATGATTCATTCCAGGACATAAGTACTTCAGAATTTTACTCAGTTGGACTGAAACCCAAGTAGTTTATTAATAGCTTTCAAACTCAAACTGTGTTTCTGTTTTGGAAATCACTACAAGAGTGCCTGGTTCTTTTCAATTATGAAGAAACAAAATTATATTTTACCATGTGAAAAGTTACAAGAGAAAGACATGGAGTGGCTTCAAGAAACAATCAATATGCAGCTTCTTTTATGTTTTCAATTTGTTTCCAAGGATGTGGGTGTCACTGGTTGGGTCAGCACTTATTGTCCATCCCTAGTTGCCCTGGAGGTGGTGGTGGTGAGTTGCTTACTTGAACTGCTGTAGTCCATGTGTTGTAAATACATCGACAGTGCTGTTAGGGAGGGAGTTTCAGGATTTTGATCCAGTGACAGTGAAGGAACGGCGATTTATTTCCAAGTCAGGATGGTGAGACATGGAGGGGAACTTGCAGGTGGTGGTGTTCCCATATATGGGCGGCACGGTAGCACAGTGGTTAGCACTGCTGCTTCACAGTTCCAGGGTTCTGGGTTCGATTCCTGCGTGGGTTTCCTCCGGGTGCTCCGGTTTCCTCCCACAGTCCAAAGATGTGTGGGTTAGGTTAATTGGCCAGGTTAAAAAAATTGCCCCTTAGAGTCCTGGGATGCGTAGGTTAGAGGGATTAGTGGGTAAAATATGTGGGGGTGGGATTGTGGTCGGTGCAGACTCGATGGGCCGAATGGCCTCCTTCTGCATTTTAGGGTTTCTATGATTTGCTACCCTCGCCCTTCTAGGTGGTAGAGGTTGAGGATTTGGAAGATGCTTTCGAAGGAGCCTAGATGAGTTGTTGCAATGCATCATATATCTGGTGCACACTGCTATTGCTCTGCATTGGTGGTGGAGGGAGTGAATGTTTAAAATGGTGCATGGGGTGCCAATCAAGGGGATTGTTTTGTCCCAGATGGTGTCAAATTTCTTGAATGTTGTTGGAGCTGCACTCATCCAGGCAACTGAAGAATATTCAATCACGCTCCTGACTTAAGCCTTGTAGATGGTGGAAAGACATGCAGAATAAGGAGGTGAGTTACTTGCCACAGATTTTCAGCCTCTGACCGTTGTAATATGCCTTTAAGGGATTGTAGCTTGACATCACTAAGAAGGATGTGTGCAATCCAGATTTAGTTTCACTTTTTTTTTCAACAAAGCACACATAGCTCTGCGGCTCTGATGTCTTCAAGCTTCATGCCTTTGTATAAATGTTTTTATGTACCTATTTTCAATAAATGAACCCACAACATGTTTGCACAATCCCTTACGAGTGATTGGTGCCTTTGTATCATTATATAGTTGGTGGAAGTGTAGCACTATTAATCAAAGAGGACATTGGTGCAATAGTTAGCGATGACCTTGGTTCAGAAGATCTCAGCTAATGTTCTGGGGACCCAGGTTCAAATTCTGCTACAATAGATGGTGGAATTTGAATTAAATTTAAAAATCTGGAATTAAGAATATACTGATGACCATGAAACCATTGTTGATTGTTGGAAAAACACATCTGGTTCACTAATGTCCGTTAGGGAAGGAAATCTGCTGTTTTTACCTGGTCTGGTCTGCGTGTGACTCCAGTGCCACAGCAATGTTGTTGGCTCTCAACTGTCCTCCAGAGGTAATAGGGATTGGTAATAAATACTGGCCAGCCAGCAACACCCAGGTCCCATGAATGAATAAAGAAAAAAATCAGGATGTAGAATTGCTTTGGGTGGAGATGAGGAATGGTAGGGGAAAGGTATAACTAGTGGGGTGGTCTACAGGCCGCTTACAATAACTACAATGAAAGACAAAGTATACAATAAGAAATATCAGTTGCTTGTGACTTTATTCTACATATAAATTGGTAAAATCAAATTGGCAGTAGTAGCCTGGATACTTTTGAGATAATTTCTTAGAACAGCACATTCTGGAACCAGCCACGGAGCAGGCTATATTGAACTTGGTATTGTGTAATGTGACAGAATTAATGAGCTCAGAGCAAAGGCACCCCTCGGTAGCAGCAAACACAATATGATTGAGTTTTACATCCAGTTTGAAAGGAAGAAAAGTGAGTCTAAGACAAGAATTTTGAACTTAAATAACGGCAAACATGTGGGCAGGAAAGGGGAGCTAGCTGAAGTGAACTGAGATATTAGGCTATGGGATAGATCAATAAAGAAGCAGACATTTATTTGATTTGATTTATTATTTTCAAATGTATTAGTATACAATGAAAAGTATTGTTTCTTGCGCACTGTACAGCCAAAGCATACCATTCATAGAGAAGGAAAGGAGAGATTGCAGAATGTAGTGTTATAGTCATGCTTAGAGTGTAGAGAAAGATCATAATTTAATGGGATATTTCATAAATACTCAGAATAAATATATTCCTTCTACACAGAAAAATTCCAAGTTGAAGACCCACCATCCATGGTCAGCCAAGGAAGTTAAGGAAAGCATCAAACTTAAGGAAAAAGCATATAACTGCATAAAGATGAGTGGCAGGTCAGATGATTGGACAAAGTATAAAGAATGGCAGAAAATGACTAAAAGATTAATCATGAGAAATAAATTAGAGTCTGACAGGAAACTAGCTAGAAATATAAAAATGGATAGCAAGAGTTTATACAGGTATTTAAAAGTTAAGGAGTAAGTAAAGTGAGTATTGGTCCTCTAGAGAGTGAGAATATGAAGTTAATTGTAGTTAATAAGGAAAAGAACAGATATTTTGCTCCTGTCTTCACTATAGAGCAGGGGTCTCCAAACTATGGCCCGCGAGCCACATCCGGCCCGCAGCGGGCTGCATCTGGCTCGCAGCCAGTGGGGCGGGGATGGGATTCCCGCTGCTGAAAACACTCCCGTGTCTAGAACCCCGCCACTGACTCAGGATCCGGACACGGGGACGGAAGCCACAGGCCGGACATTTGCTGCCGCTCCGCGCGGTGTCTGATGGACCCACGGGAATCTCCGCCCTCTTTACCGGCCTATTGTCCAATCAGAGCTGCCGTCCTGTGACTGACGGTTCATTAAATGAATCAGCAATTGAGACATCTGTTATCCAATTGCCGCTCTGCATTGACTGAGTGACAGCTGCTTTATCCAATCCGTAAGCTCCATCTGAAATGAGCGAGAACAATGACAATGATGGCGGCAATTCAGACCAATTCAGTTGTGGAAGGAAAAAAGAAAAGAAAAGTGGACAGTGAGTGCCGCCTGTTTAATGAAGAATGGGGTGTAAAATACTTCTTTGTACAAGCAGGTGATAAAGCCTTGTGTGTCATATGCAACAAAACTGTTGCAGATTTGAAGGATTACAATGTACGTCGGCACTATGAGACCAAACATAAACCAAGTTATTCCCAATTCACAGGAACACAGCGTTCGGAAAAATTTGAATCAATGCAACGCAGGTTGCTTTCCCAACAAGCTTTTTTTATGCAGAAGAGAACTGAAAATGAAGCTTTAACCAGGGCCAGTTACAAACTAGCTTATGTGTTGGCTAAAAGAGGAAAGCCATTCACCGATGGAGATCTCATCAAAGAGTGTATAATGGAAGCAGTGGAAGAATTATGCCCAGAGAAAGCAAATCTGTTCAAAATCATCAGTCTTGCGCCAAATACTGTTGCTCGTAGAATTGAGGATATAGGAAGCAATATATTTCATCAAATTGCAGACAAAGCAAGAAATTTTCAGTTGTATTCTCTCGCACTTGATGAATCGACTGATGTTTGTGACGCATCACAACTCCTAGTATTCATCCGCGGCGTCGACAGTGAATTTAATGTGACACAAGAATTAGCATTAGTGCATAGCATGCACAGCACAGTAACTGGAGAAGACATCTTCAAAGAATTGCAAAAAACTGTGTTAGAATACAAGCTGGAGTGGAATAAACTGCAATGCGTGACAATTGATGGAGGAAAGAACATGTCTGGGGTGAAGAAAGGTTTGGTTGGACAAATCACAAAAGCTTGTGAGGTTGGTGGATTCTCAAAGCCCACGTTTCTGCATTGCATTATCCATCAACAAGCATTGTGTGGAAAATATGTGGATATGTCTTGCGTTCTGAAACCTGTTGTTTCAACAGTGAATTTCATTCGATCTCACGGGCTTAATCATCGCCAGTTTCATGATTTTCTGAAAGAAACTGATTCTGAGTTCGGTGACTTGCCTTATTATACAGCAGTTCGATGGCTTAGTTGTGGAAAGGTTCAATCACGGTTCTTTCAGCTCAGAGAGGAAATTGATTCCTTTCTCACAGAGAAGAGTTGACCTGAACCATTTTTATCAAACACTGACTGGCTTTGGACATTGGCACTTTTTGCAGACGTGACAGGCCATATGAATCAATTGAATCTGAAGTTGCAAGGTGAAACAAATTTGATTTGTGATCTATTTGCGCATGTCAAGGCATTCAGGGCAAAACTGATGCTATTCCAAGGACAGCTGAAAGTTCATAACTGGGTTCATTTGCCATGTTGTGAAAAATTTCATGAAGAAAGTTAAGCAGAATTTCCTTCTTCATTTGCAACAGAAATCATTAAGGACTTGCAAAAACAATTTCAGGAACGATTTTCTGATCTTGATGGAAACACAGATGAAATAAAGCTGTTTCAAAATCCATTTGGCTACAATGTTGAAATACTCCCAAGTCAGTTTCAAATGGAAATTTTTGACTTCCAATCAGATGACACGCTGAAAGACAAGTATAAAGATGGAAATCTGATCCAATTTTATAAATCTTTGCAGCCTGAGCAGTTTCCAAATTTGAAGCGATTTGCTTGTGGATTTGTATCAGTTTTTGGTACAACGTACCTGTGTGAACAAACATTTTCAAAAATGTAGTATGTCAAGTCCAAATATCGAGCAAATTTATCTGATGAGCATTTGAAGTCCATTCTAATAATTGGCTCCTCAAGCTTGAAACCTCAGTTCAGCAATATTTTGAAATTAAAAAAGCAGTTCCATCATTCCCATTAATCTTGTGCAAAACTTCATGATTTGTTGGTTACGATTGAAAACTCCAATTGCCAGAATTGTGTAGAAAGGTGCAGGCTGAATTTATTTTTGTTCGACCTTTATTAATAGTTCAAGTTTATTTTGAATTTCTTTGCTTTGTTTTACTGAAGTTCTTTCTTGGGGCGTGTTTATTTTTCTTATTGTGTGCCACAAAATTGGGCAAATACTCATTTCAAATAAACATTTGTAAAATTTCAGTAAATAAAATTAATTAATAAATGAATAGCCTGCTTTTCTCATCTGCAGTTAAGTAATGATTATTTTGTCAGAGCATTTGCTGATGTTTGACATTTTTACTCATTATATATCATTTCTCAGTGTAAGCACGGCATTGTTTCTTTGTAATTGTCACATTTTTCTTTTGTTCTGAATCATATGCTGATTACAAAGACGATCCAAATAAAACTTATTCATTCATTTAAATTTTATTCATTCATTTATAAAACTAATTTTTTTTCTTTGGCCCACGAAAATGTGTAAAATATACGATGTGGCCCTGGTACTGAAAAGTTTGGAGACCCCCTGCTACAGAGGATACTAAAATTATTCCAGTCATAGCTGTAAATGGGGAGGTAGAGGGGAGAGAACTTGGTGAAATCACAATCACTAAAGAAGTGGTACTGACTAAACTTATGGAGCTACGGGCTGACTAGACTTTGGGTCCTGATGTGGTTAATGAGGCAATAGATGTGTTGCCATTAATTTTCTAAGATTCCCTGGACTCAGGAAAGGTTCCATCAGACTGGAAAGTGGGAAATATAACCTCTCTATTCAAGAAGGGAGGGAGGCAGAAATCAAGAAATTATAAGCCAGTTGGCTTGACATCTATCATGGGGAAGGTGTCAGAATTGATCATTAAAGAGGTTATAACTGGCACTTAGACAAGCTCAGGGTAATTGGGAAGAGTCAGCATGGTTTTATGAAAGGGAAATCATGTCTAACCAATTTATTAGGTTCGTTGAAGGGGTAAAGGGGAATCTGTAGACGTACTATACTTGGATTTCCAGAAAGTATTTGATAAGGTGCCGCATCAAAGGTTACTGCAGAAACTAAAACATGGTGTAAGGGGTAATGTATTAGCCTGGAGAGACGATTGGTTTGCATAAGACAGGGAGTATGCATAAATGGTCTTTGTCAGACGCGCCACAGCGAAAAACCGCACCGACCTCCGCAGAAGACAAACACGGGACACGGTGGACAGAGTACCCTTCGTCGTCCAGTACTTCCCCGGAGCGGAGAAGCTACGGCATCTCCTCCAGAGCCTTCAACATGTCATTGATGAAGACGAACATCTCGCCAAGGCCATCCCCACACCCCCACTTCTTGCCTTCAAACAACCACGCAACCTCAAACAGACCATTGTCCGCAGCAAACTACCCAGCCTTCAGGAGAACAGTGACCACGACACCACACAACCCTGCCACAGCAACCTCTGCAAGACGTGCCGGATCATCGACACGGATGCCATCATCTCACGTGAGAACACCATCAACCAGGTACACGGTACCTACTCTTGCAACTCGGCCAACGTTGTCTACCTGATACGCTGCAGGAAAGGATGTCCCGAGGCATGGTACATTGGGGAAACCATGCAGACACTACGACAACGGATGAATGAACACCGCTCGACAATCACCAGGCAAGACTGTTCTCTTCCTGTGGGGGAGCACTTCAGCAGTCACGGGCATTCAGCCTTGGATCTTCAGGTAAGCTTTCTCCAAGGCGGCCTTCACGACACACGACAGCACAGAGTCGCTGAGCAGAGACTGATAGCCAAGTTCCGCACACGAGGACGGCCTAAACCGGGATGTTGGATTTATGTCACATTATCAGTAACCCCCACAGCTTGCCCCTGGACTTGCAGAATCTCACTTGCTGTTCTGTCTGGAGACAATACACATCTCTTTAACCTGTGTTGAATGCTCCCTCCACCCACATTGTCTGTACCTTTAAGACCTGGCTGGCTGTAGAGATTTGCATTCTAATTAGTATTCTGTAACTTGATTTCTGTGTCTGTGCACTGTTTGAGAGCACATTTCCACTCCATCTGACGAAGGAGCAGTGCTCCAAAAGCTTATGGTATTTGCTACCAAATAAATCTGTTGGACTTTAACCTGGTGTTGTGAGACTTCTTACTTTGTCAGATTGACAGGATGTGACAAGTGGAATCCCCCAGGGGTCAAGTGTTGAGACTTCAAATTTTGCAATTTATATCAATGACTTAAATGAGGAGAGCACAGGCATGGTGGCTAAATGTAGACATGACATAAAGATAAGTAGGAAAATATGTTGTAAAGAAGACAGAAGGCAGATGGATATAGATAGGTTGAGTGAGTAGGCAAATATCTGGCAGATGGAGTACAATGTGGGAAAATGTGAAGCTGTTCATTTTGCCAGGAAGAATGAAAATGCAGAGTATTACTTAAACAGAGAACAGCTGCACACAGGTGCAGAGGGATCCAGATATTCTGTTCATGAGTCACAAAAGGCTAATATGCAGTACAACCTGTAATCAAGGTTAATGGAATGCTATCCTTTGATAAAGGCCATCGGTGAGTCCACATCTTGAGTAGTGTGCACACTTTTGGTCTCCTTATTTAAGGAAAGATGTAAATGCGTTGGAGGCAGCTCTGAGGACATTTACTAGATTTACACCTGGAATCAACATTGCCTTATGAGGAGAGGTTAGATAGGCTGGACTTGTTTCCATTGGAGTTTTGAAGAGTGAGGGTGATGGTGGCACAGTGGTTAGCACCGCTGTCTCAGTGCTAAGGACCTGGGTTCAATTCCTGGCTTGGGTCACTGGCTGTGCGGACTCTGCACGTTCTCCCCGTGTCTGTGTGGATTTCCTCTGGGTGCTCCGGTTTCCTCCTGCAGTCCAAAATATGTGCTGGTTAGGTGCCTTGGCCATGCTAAATTCTCCCTCAGTGTACCCGAACAGGCGCCAGAGTGTGGCGATTAGGGGATTTTCACAGTAACTTCATTGCAGTGTTAATGTAAGCCGACTTATGACTAATAAATAAACTTTAAAAAAACTTTGATTGAAGTTTTAAAAATCCTGAATCCAGAATCCAAAAGGAGGAGAAAGATCCGTGAGGCAATGACAGTCATTATAGAGTCATAGAGGTTTACAGCATGGAAACAGGCCCTTCGGCCCAACTTGTCCATGCCGCCCTTTTTTTGTTAAACCCCTAAGCTAATCCCAATTGCCCGCATTTGGCCCATATCCCTCTATACCCATTGTACCCATGTAACTATCTAAATGCTTTTTAAAAGACAAAATTGTGCCCGCCTCTACTACTACCTCTGGCAGCTTGTTCCAGACACTCACCACCCTCTGTGTGAAAAAATTGCCCCCCTGGACACTTTTGTATCTCTCCCTCTCACCTTAAACCTATGCCCTCTAGTTTTTGACTCCCCTACCTTTGGGAAAAGATATTGACTATCTAGCTGATCTGTGCCCCTCATTATTTTATAGACCTCTATAAGATCACCCCTCAGCCTCCTATGCTCCAGAGAAAAACGTCCCAGTCTATCCAGCCTCTCCTTATAACTCAATCCATCAAGTCCTGGTAGCATCCGAGTAAACCTTTTCTGCACGTTTTCTCATTTAATAATATCCTTTCTATAATAGAGTGACCAGAACGGTACACAGTATTCCAAATGTGGCCTTACCAATGTCTTGTACAACTTCAACAAGATGTCCCAACTCTTGTATTCAATGTTCTGACCAATGAAACCAAGCATGCTGAATGCCTTCTTCACCACTCTGTCCACCTGTGACTCCACTTTCAAGGAGCTATGAACATGTACCCCTCGATTTCTTTGTTCTGTAACTCTCCCCAATGCCCAACCATTAACTGAGTAAGTCCTGCCCTGATTCAATCTACCAAAATGCATCACCTCGCATTTGTCTAAATTAAACTTTAGCGATGGAAAGGGATAGGTATATACCAAAGGATAAGTGTTATAGCTGGGGGAAAGGAAATTATGATGCGATTAGGCAAGATTTAGGATACATAGGTTGGGGAAGGAAACTGCAGGGAATGGGCACAATTGAAATGTGGAGCTTGTTCCAGGAACAGCTACTGCATGTCCTTGATAAGTATGTACCTGTCAGGCAGGGAGGAAGTGGCCGAGCGAGGGAACCGTGGTTTACTAAAGAAGTTGAATCTCTTGTGAAGAGGAAGAAGGAGACTTATGTAAAGATGAGACGTGAAGGCTCAGTTAGGGCGCTTGAGTGTTACAAATTAGCCAGGAAGGACCTAAAGAGAGAGTTAAGAAGAGCCAGGAGGGGACATGAGAAGTCTTTGGCAAGTAGGATCAAGGAAAACCCTAAAGCTTTCTATAGGTATGTCAGGAATAAAAGAATGACTAGCGTAAGATTAGGCTCAGTCAAGGACAGTAGTGGGAAGTTGTGCGTGGAGTCTGAAGAGATAGGAGAGGCACTAAATGAATATTTTTCGTCAGTATTCACGCAGGAAAAAGACAATGTTGTCGAGGAGAATACTGAGATACAGGCTATTGGACTATACGGGATTGAGGTTAATAAGGAGGAGGTGTTAGCAATTCTGGAAAATGTGAAAATAGATATGTCCCCTGGGCCGGATGGGATTTATCCTAGGATTCTCTGGGAGGCTAGGGAGGAGATTTGGCTTTGATCTTTATGTCGTCATTGTCTACAGGAATAGTGCCAGAAGACTGGAGGATAGCAAATGTTGTCCCCTTGTTCAAGAAGGGGAGTAGAGACAACCCTGATAATTATAGACCAGTGAGCCTTACTTCTGTTGTGGGCAAAGTTTTGGAAAGGATGATAAGAGATAGGATTTATAATCATCGAGAGAGGAATAATTTGATTAGGGATAGTCAACACGGTTTTGTGAAGGGTAGGTCATGCCTCACAAACCTTATTGAGTTCTTTGAGAAGGTGACCAAAGAAGTGGATGAGGGTAAAGCAGTTGATGTGGTGTATATGGATTTCAGTAAAGCGTTTGATAACGTTCCCCACGGTAAGCTATTGCAGAAAATACAGACGCACGGGATTGAGGGTGATTTAGCGGTTTCCATCGGGAATTGGCTAGCTGTAAGAAGACAGAGGGTGGTGGTTGATGGGAAATGTTCATCATGGAGTTCAGTTACTAGTGGTGTACCGCAAAGATCTGTTTTGGGGCACTGCTGTTTGTCATTTTTATAAATGACCTGCATGAGGGCGTAGAAGGATGGGTTAGTAAATTTGCGGATGATACTAAAGTTGGTGGAGTTGTGGACAGTGCGGAAGGTTGTTGCAGGTTACAGAGGGACATAGATAAGCTGCAGAGCTGGGCTGAGAGGTGGCAAATGGAGTTTAATGCAGAAAAGTGTGAGGTGATTCACTTTGGAAGGAGTAACAGGAATACAGAGTACTGGGCTAATGGTAAGATACTTGGTAGTGTGGATGAACAGAGGGATCTGGGTGTCCATGTGCATAGATCCCTGAAAGTTGGCACCCAGGTTGATAGGGTTGTTAAGAAGGCGTACGGTGTGTTAACTTTTATTGGTAGAGGGATTGAGTTTCGGAGCCAGGAGGAGATGTTGCAGCTGTACAAAACTCTGGTGCGGCTGCACTTGGAGTATTGCATACAGTTCTGGTTGCCGCATTATAGGAAGGAATGTGAAAGCATTGGAAAGGGTGCAGAGGAGATTTACCAGGATGTTGCCTGGTATGGTGGGAAGGTCTTATGAGGAAAGGCTGAGGGACTTGAGGTTGTTTTCGTTAGAGAGCAGAAGGTTAAGAGGTGACTTAATAGAGGTATACAAGATGATCAGAGGATTAGGTAGGGTGGATAGTGAGAGCCTTTTTCCTCGGATGGTGATAGCCAGCACGAGGGGACATAGCTTTAAATTGAGGGGTGATAGATATAGGACAGATGTCAGAGGTAGGTTCTTTACTCAGAGAGTAGTAAGGGCTTGGAATGCCCTGCCTGCAGCAGTAGTGGACTCGCCAACATTAAGGGCATTTAAATGGTCATTGGATAAACATATGGATGATATTGGAATATGGACTTTAGATTGGTTTCACTGGTCGGCGCAACATCGAGGGCCAAAAGGCCTGTACTGCGCTGTAATGTTCTATGTTCTAAACTCCATCTGCCATTCGTCAGCCCACTGGCGTTGCAATTGGAGATAACTTTCTTCTCTGTCCATTATGCCACCAACCTTGGTGTCATCTGCAAACTTACTAACCATGCCTCCTATATTCTCATCCAAATCATTAATATAAATGACAAATAACAGTGGGCCCAGCACCGGGGCACACCGCTGGTCACAAGCCTCCAGTTTGAAAAACAACTCTCTCCAACCCCCTCTAGCTTCTGTCAAGAAGCCAATTTTGTATCCATTTAGATACCTCACCCTGGATCCCGTGAGATTTAACCTTATGCAATAACTTACCATGCAGTACCTTGTCAAAGTCCTTGCTAAAGTCCATGTAAACAACATCAACTGCACTGCCCTCATCTACCTTCTTCGAAAAACGCAATCAAATTTGTGAGACATGATTTTCCACTCACAAAGCTATGCTGACTGTCCCTAATCAGTCCTTGCCTCTCTAAATGCCTGTAGATCCTGTCTCTCAAAATACCTTCCAACAATTTACCCACCACAGATGTGAGGCTCACTGGACTGTAGTTCCCAGGCTTTTCCCTGCAGCCTTTTTTAAACAAAGGCACAACATTTGCCACTCTCCAATCTTCAGGCACCTCACCCATGACTATCGATGATTCAAATATCTCGGCTAGGGGACCCGTAATTTCCTCCCTAGCCTCTCACAATGTCCTTGGATACACTTCATCAGGTCCCAGGGATTTATTTACCTTGATGCGCTTTGAGGCTTCCAGCACCTCCTTCTATGTAATATGTACACTCCTCAAGACATCACTATTTAGTTCCCCAAGTTCCCTAACATCCATGCTTTTCTCAACAGTAAATACTGATGAGAAATATTCATTTAGGATCTCACCCATCTCTTGTGGATCCGCACATAGATTACCTTGTTGATCCTTAAGAGGCCCTACTCTCTCCCTTGTTACTCTTTTGCCCTTTATGTATTTGTAGAAGCTCTTTTGATTCTCCTTTGCCTTATCTGCCAAAACAATTTTGTGTCCCTTTTTTGCCCTCCTGATTTCTCTCTCAACTCTACTCTTACACCCCTATAATCTTCAAGGGACTCACTTGATCCCAGCTGCTTATGCATGTCATGTGCCTCTTTCTTCTTCTTGACCAGGGTCTCAATATCCCGAGTCATCCAGGGTTCCCGACTTCTGCCAGCCTTGCCCTTCACTCCAAGAGGAATGTGTTTACCCTGAACCCTGGTTAACATACTTCTGAAAGCATCCCTTTGCCTTCCCACAGACTCTCCCAATTAACTTTTGAAAGTTCCTGCCTGATACCATCAAAATTGGCCTTGCCCCAATTTAGAATTTTAACTTTTGGGCCCGACCTATCATGCTCCATAGCTATCTTAAAACTAATAGAATTATGGTCACTGGTCCCAAAGTGATCCCTCTCTAACACTTCTGTCACCTGCACTTGCTTATTTCCCAAGAGGAGGTCAAGTTTTGCCCCCTCTGTAGTCGGGCCATCCACATACTGAATGAGAAATTCCTCCTGAATACACTCAACAAATTTCTCTCCATCCAACCCTCTAATACTATGGTTGTCCGAGTCAATGTTGGGAAAGTTAAAATCTCTGACTATTACCACCCTATTTTTCTTGGAGCTATCTGTAATCTCCTTACATATTTGCTCCTCAATTTCCCGCCGACTATTTGGGGGCCTATAGTACAACCCTATCAAAGTGATTTCCCCCTTCTTATTTCTCAGTTGTACCCATATAGACTCTGTGGCTGAACCCTCGGATATATCCCCTCTTAGTACAGCCATGATGCTTTCCCTAATCAAAAGTGCAACTCCCCCTCCTCTCTTACCTCCTGTTCTATCTTTCCTATAGCATCTGTACCCTGGAACATTGAGCTGCCAGTCCTGTCCCTCCCTTAGCCATGTTTCAGTAATTGCTATAATATCCCAGTCCCACATACCCATCCATATCCCGAGTTCATCTGCCTTGCCAGTCAGGCCTCTTGCATTGAAATAAATGCAGTTTAATCTGGACTTCCCTTGCTCTCTGTCTTGCTTTTGCCTGATCTGTCTGGTACTAGGATTACTGACACTGCCTTTACTACTTAATGTGCTCTCTTTAACTTCTGTGCTGTCTTCAAACTTCTCTTCTGTCTCCCTACTGCTTTGGATCCCACCCCCCTGCCAAACTAGTTTAAACCCTCCCGAGTGGCTCTAACAAATCTCCCCGCCAGGATGTTAGTCCCCCTCCAGTTCATATGTAACCCATCCCTCTTGAACTACCTGCCAGCCTCTCCTGGCGGTCACCCATCTACCTCTCTGAACCTGTGGTGTGACAACCTCCCTGTAACTAGTGTCTATCACACTCTCTGCCTCCTGTATGCTCCGCAGTGCATCCACCTGCTGCTCCAACTGAACAATGCGGTCTGTGAGGAGCTGCAACTGGACACTCTTCCTGCAGACAAAGTTGTCAGGGAGACGAGATTGCTCCCTAATTGCCCACATCTGGCAGGAGGAGCATGCCACTGCCCTAGCTGCCATATTGCCCTTATACAGGTAAAAGGATAAAAGAATCTTAACTTACCTTTCCCTTGCTTGTGGTCCTCCTGCTGACTTTTATTTTGGTTAGAGGAGGAAGTAGGGAGGGAAACACTAAAGTAGTGTTTGGAGTTTAACTGTCCCTTCACAGCAGCTCCCCTACAAACCAAATTCTGGTTGCAGTAACTGCCTATGCAAATGTGACCTGCAACCGCCAATTACCTTTGCCACTCTGCTGCCCTCACCTGGACACTTACTTGACTCAAAGTAGGAAGGTGTCTCCTGGAAACCCACCTTCTGGTCGCAGTGACTGCACCTATGCAAATGTGACCTGCAACTGCCAATCACCTTCGCCGCTCTGCTGCCCTCACCTGGACCAAAAAATAATCTCAGCAGCACAGGAATTGCACCCGCACTGTGGGCACTCTGCATCAAGAACCAGCCATCCAGCCAACTGAGCTAACCAACTAACTGAGCTAACCAACTAACTGAGCTAACCAACTAACTGAGCTAACCAACTAGCTGAGCTAACCAACTTCTCATTAACTCTCATTATGAGAGAGTTAATGGGCTTGGAAGGTTCCGGTGGGTTGGAAAAATAATCATCTGGTATTCACATTTCGAAAAGGTTATAAAACAGACACAGGTAACTGTGAGTTAATTAGAATCCATGTTAGATAACAGAACCTATTATCAGGAATACATGTGAGGATCATCTGTGCAACAGTGAACAGCTGTCAGTATCCAAGCTGGAAAAACAGTTTCAAACTATTAAGCTAATTTTGGGAATATTAGGAAATTCAATCTCACATGAAAAGAATCATAGAAAGAAATCCTACAGTGCAGAAAGAGGCCATTCAGCCCATCGAGTCTGCACCGAAAAGATCAATGTGTGGAATAAACATTCAGATAGAATAGCGGAAGCAAAACCTGAAAATCATTCAAGAAACAATTAGATGCTTCAATGAGATGGAAGAAGCTTCACTTCATCCATTCTGGAGGGATCCTGAACCAATCTTCTTCATCCATAATTATTTTATGAATTCCAATTCTATTACCCTTTAAAAACAGCAATACTGTCACTATCACTGCAAACACTAGAGGGAGCACTTGCATAGAGGATACACTTTCTCTCGTAAAGAACGTCAAATATTTCATGCCCTCATTTCCTTCACTGTTCCACAAGTTTTAATATTCCTCCCACTTCTGTGTAGTTTACAAAAATGTTCATCGTCTCCTACTGATCCTACTTATAGTAATTAGTTAAATTGCAAAAACTTCAAGAAGTTAGTAGATTTCAGTAATTCATGGCTTTGAGTTGATGAGAAATAGAATCATAGAATTTTTACAGTGCAGGAGGAGGCCATTTGGCCCATCGAATCTGTGCCGACCACAATCCCACCCAGGCCCTATGCCCGTAACTCCATGTATTTACTCTGCTAATCCCCCTGACACTAAGGGGCAATTTAAGATGACCAATCCACCTAACCCGCACATCTTTGGACTGTGGGAGGAAACCAGAACAGCCGGAGGAAACCCACACAGACACAGGGAGAATGTGCAAACCCCACACAGATAGTTACCCAAAGCAGGAATTGAACCGGAGTCCCTGGCATTGTGAGGCAGCAGTGCTAACCACTGTGCCACCGTGCTGTCCTATACGTACTGTAAGCGATTATAATCATTGATCATTAATTTCTGATAACTCGGTGTAGACAAAGCTGATTTAATCATGCCATTCAATCAGTAGCTAATAGACATTAGATAGATGCTTATGTGTTGGACAGTGCCGAATAGCAGTTATTAGAAATATAGAAAGACATAGAAACAAAACAAAAAGTAGGACATTCGGCCCATTCAGCCTGTTTAGCCATTCATGGCTGATTCTCTATCTCAATGCCATACTCCCGTGCTCTTCCCATACCCCTTGGTGCCTTTAGTGTCTCAAAATCTATTTCTTAAACACACATAAGTCTGGAAAACAGATTGGAACAGATGCACTCAAGATCGGGGAACAACATAGGTTGCAGAGGAAGGGGGGAGTGGGGTTCAAATATCAGAAAGGGTAGAACAAAATGGCTGAAGATAAATCAGCCACACATTGTACACATGCCCTGATTCACTTTAGTATTGACTTCAATGGGAAAGAGAATTGGACCCAGTGTAAAGCGGGGGAGATTACATCACCTGATTTGTGCTGCCACCCATGATGGAATTTCACCTTACATTCCAGAGAGAGGTTGAGGAGAGTCATTGCTTTCCTTTTCCATTCTTCTCTCCGCTGGCCTGAAGATGCCGCATCATCCTGCGGTACCATCGCATTGGACCGGGCAACTCTCCATTACCCCATCTTAGCACCCATTCTTCATTTGAGATGATCATAGTCTCTGCCATCCACATCGTTGCTCTCCAGCAGGGTCACATTGTCACAGAAAGGTGCAGGAATCTGAACGGCTGTTTCTTTCTGCAGCTCGGGGCCTCCGAGGATGATTGTAGCAGCTATATTGCTTTCCCAGATCAGCTTGCTCAGCACGGATTGAAATCAATCTGGGATACAGTCATGTGAACAGCTGTAATCAATAGGTTAGAAAATATCTTTGCAAGTAATCTTGCATCGATAGTGACTATAAATGCAGTGGGAAGTAGCTCCAATGTAAAGGTACCCCCCCCACCCCCTCGCCCCCCACCACACACAATACAAACCCTCTCTCTATCTTGTTACATTCTCCTTCTGAATGGAAAAAAATCTTAGTTATTATTCTCAACCAGCTTCGCTGTCTTGCACTGGATCTGAAAGCCAGAAAAATCGCTACTCCCCAGGTGCCTGCAATTTAAAAGTTCAGTGCTGCTCAGCACGCTCCACCTCTCAACCAGCATTGGATTTGTAAATTGCTGATGCCTTTGGATCAAAATCCCGGGCTGGAGAGGACTCTAATCCATACACGTACTGTGGTGCTACTCACTGAGAAGCCCAGATTAAAATTAGTTGATTATCTCTTTCCAGAAGTTCAGAACCAATGTAGCAGGCCTCAAGGAAAAGTTTTAAAGTTTAGAAGTTTATTTATTAGTGTCACAAATAGGCTCACATTAACACTGCAGTGAGGTTACTGTGAAATCCCCTAGTTGCCACACACTAGCGCCTGTTCGGGGACACTGAGGGAGAATTTAGCATGGCCAATGCACCCAACCAGCACATCTTTCAGACTGTGGGGGGAAACCGGAGCACCCGAAGGAAACCCACGCAGACACGGGGAGAACATGCAGACTCTGCACAGACAGTGACCCAAGCCAGAAATCAAACCCAAGTCCCTGGCATTGTGAGGCAGCAGTGCTAACCACTGTGCCACCATGACGCCCCAAGGGTTTGGGTACAGCCTGAAAAAAGAGAGGTTACTTTGCAACAGGCAAACAAAATGTTTACCTTGTTTTACTATTTGATAACGGGAGGTGCCCTCACCCTTTCGGCTGAGGTAAAGTGTCAGATCAAGCCCAAGGTCCAGTGCAATGCCTTTCCTTGTCAGTTTGCATCTGGTTTGTCTCGTAGGGAATTGGATTCAATTTGAATTTGAATTGGTTTGTGGAGCAAGCAAGGAGATGGATTAAGGGCTTGCCTGGTCCACTCCACGCATTGGCTTTGTAACTTTCAGAATGGAGTAAAAAATGTTTCAAAAGCAGTGTGATCCTAGCATCAAACCTAAAAACAAAGGAAATTTCATTGGGATGGTTTGTTCACTTCAGGACAGTAACCAATTCTTTTGGGATAGATGATGAGTTAACAGCAGATTATCACTCGGCCCAGATGAAGTCCAGTGCCTGTTCTCAGTTTCGAGACAGGCTCTACTTGTCCTATCAGGCATATCCCTGAAATCCTCTTATAATTGAAGGGGGAAGACAGAAATCAGTCCACTACCAGAGCATGATGTACATGGTCAGAAACCCATAAAACTGAGCCTCTACCCAACACACACCCTTGCAGTGTATTTTGTGGCCTACATACTTGCCAATAGAGGGAGTCAGAAAATAAAACAGCAATGTCCTAACAGCATGGGTAGTTCTGAATTCGGAGTGTTTCCAATTAGGAATTTAATGAGGATGTGTCCAGACAGTTTTGCGGAAAAACTTCAGCCATCAGCACTTTTTTGCAAGTTAAATACTTGAGTGATCTGGACAAAAGGCTTCTTGGGGCAATTTTCATGTGAAGTGATGCTCAGGGTCTGAAGGAATTATTTCTGTGATCAGGCCTGATTGATATTAATTTGGCGAGCTAAGTACCTTGCCTCATTAGCAGGTCAGTTGCCATTTACAAGCACACAATAGCACCTTGCAGAAGAGTTTTTTTTTCCATTGTGGAGCCCCCACCAACCAGTGGAGGTGCAGATTAAACAAAGAACTCGATACCAATCGGTTCTGTCAGAGGAAACACCTACGACCACAGAATCTGTAACGAGCACATGGCATAAAAACACAACTATGTCTGTGCGGCGTCTGCATGTTCTCCTCACGTCTGCGTGGATTTCCTTCGGGTGCTCTGGTTTCCTCCCACTCTCCAAAGATGTATGGGGCTTAGGTTGATTGGCTATGCTAAATTGCTCGGGTAAATGCATGGGATTATGGGGATAGTGCCTGGGTGGGATTTTGGTTGGTGCAGACTCGATGGGCCAAATGGCCTCCTTCTGCACTGTAAGGATTCTATGAAAGGTTGTCTCCCTAGTCAACAATGCTGAAAATCACTTGCGAAAGGTAGAAAGTTGTCAGAGTTGTTTGAGTTAGCAAGATCACCATTGCTTTCAGAGCTACTGAAGTTGAGGCTGCCAATAGTAACTAACACACTCCCAAGTTCAACTCCTGTAAACACTGTTCATCACTCATGTGCCAAGAAATCACCTGTAAAGCAACAAGTCTCACAAACATTGTTGTAACTTGTTCAAACAATGTTTACACTGTGGTGCTGCTTACCCGTACCGGATAGTGTCCTGCTGCTAGAAAACAGCATGAAGTCAGTGGAAAACCTAACCACTTGCTCACATTTGTCGTTAATCATCAAATTCAATGGCTAAGACCAACACAACCAGAAAAGTGCTGCCTACACATACCATAACAAGAGAATGTAGCTTATGTAGAGGCAGATAGCCCCTGAATATACTTCTGTGCTTTCCTTTGGACACAGCTACCAGTCACATGTGACAGTGACTATTGGCTGCTTGGAAGTGATACACCATCATCTGGCAATGTCGTGGGAGGCAAAATGTTCAATAAACTTCAGGGCTGCCCCATTCTCTGTAACCTAGAGAATATAAAAAATTTCCATTGCAACAGTGACAAACCACTGAAAGTTCTTGGGACATTTGAAACACCAGCCTCATTCAAAGACACCAGAACAAATGCTGTATCCTATGTCATATCTGGAGAATGTGACACGCTTATCTATTTCCACACAGCAAAATATCTACACATGATTGCAGCTACATATGCAGTTCCAACATGTACTGACAATATTCCTGCAATGTATGGTGACTGCTTCACTGCTATCAAGCTGCGTGTAGACGCCAATGTGTCTCCAGTCATGCATCAATGTGGACAAGTGCGTTTCATATCAGAAAGCAGAGAAAGGGCTTCAGCATTTACTTCACCTTGACATCACTGAAAACGTTGGGATGAGCCAACCCCTTGGGTTTCACCCATAAACGTTGTCAATAAACCCAAGATCGAGAACAAGATTAAAATTTGCATTCTTATGCAGCCACTAAAACCAATCAACACTGATAAACACACTTGACATTAATAATTATCCACACCATAGAGAAAGTGAATGGTGCTAAACGCTTTGCTAAACTTGACTTCATTGCAAGTTACCATCAAACCACGCTTGCAGAGGTATCTTAACGGTGTTCGCCATTAACACAAAACTGTTTTGATACAAGAGTAATCTCAGCAACTAAAGTATTTCAACATATGATTCAGTTTGTACTTGGACAGTGATGACATCCTCATCCATGGTTGCACTGAAAGTGAACTTAAGATAGGCCTACCTGCATGACTACAACATCTTAGAGAATGTAACCTCACTTCGAACAAAGACAAATGACTGTTTAATCAAAGCAGATTGAATTCTTCTGTCATGTGTTCGTGGAGAAGGTCATCACCTGATCCATGGACAGTCAAAGCCATCGCAAGCGCTGTGGATCTTACAAATGTGCTGGAAATCCAGAGGCTGTTAGAACTCATCACATACTGTCGACAGGTCATTCCTGAACTCACCACGTTATCTTCCCTCTCCCCAGTCTGATGAAGAGACCAAGTGGAAGTGAGCTAATGCACACAGGCTGTAAACTGGACTAAAAAATGATCAGCAAGTTGCGCAAATGTTTAATTTGACCCCAAGTAAACCGCCCATTTTGTCGTACATGCAAGCCCAGTTAATTAAGTTGTAGTTCTTGTGCAGTAAGACCTATTAGGTAACTTATCAGTTGTTGTGATGGTAAGATGGATCATTAATGCCTGTGGAGCAATGCTTTTTGCAAAGAGAGAGAGAAGCACTCTGAATCACATGAGTAATATTAGTCTTGAATTGGATCCAGCACTTTTTTATTAACAGAAGATAGAAGAGTGGTGTGTGATGGGGAATCAGCTCTCCTTTGTGGTCCTTCCTGGAGTGCTCCAGAGAACTTTATTGAGACCTTCATTCCTCTTGACATTAGGTAAATGACCTTCCCAACCAGTTAACTAAAAAAACAATAGGGTGTGAGTATTTGCAGATGACTGTGCGGTTTACACATCAGGAAAACTCAAGATCATGTCAATTCATTACAAGTTGCTTTTCTAGAATTGGCAAACTGGCAGGATCAATGGGTGATGGCTTTCAATGCCAAAAAACGCTACATCAAATGTGTTACCGATAAAAAAAAGTCCACTACCAGATAGCTTTAAGTTCTGTAATCCAATTAGTCAACATACCTGAGGGAGAGGAGGGTTAAGACTCTTCAATGGAGATTCCACATTCAGCAGGTAACGTCCAAGGAAAACAGGGTTATTGGATTTCTGAGGAGGAATCTTTGGTCTTTCAACAAAAAGTCCAGAGTTGTAGCTTACCAAACATTTGCGCATCCAATCCTGGTGTATGCAAGTTGTGTATGGGATCCTTATATGGACAGAGATATAAATAAGGTCGCCAGAGAATTGTCAAAATGAAACGATTCCTTTGGTAAAAGTATGGTACCCAGTAATTGACCGCATGGTGGAGCGGAAAATCAGTCAGTATTTGCCATGTCAAGTAACCACAATGTCAACTCTTTATGAACTGTTCAAGATTTCAGAGCTATCTGCAGGCCCATGGATTGTTGGCATTGATTTTGCAGACTTGCGCACTAACAAACACCTGCTTGCCATCACTAACGACTACAGCAGGAATAGTTAGATCAACCCCAACAAAAGCAGTCATCCCAAATCACAACCAGAATCTTGCCTTGTTTGGAGTCCCTGAAATGGTGAACAGTAATGCTGAATCCCCATCTAACAGCAATAAGTTCAGTAAGTTCGCAAACTACCTGGGCTTCACTCATCAAAGAAATCACACCCCATTGGCCATGAGCTAATGGAGAAGTTGAAAGATTTATGCATACCTTGGAGTAAGTGATCCGTACAGCTACGGCTGAAAGCAAATCACGGAAGGAGTTGTATTGCTTTCTTTGCAATTACAGAGTGACTCCTCGCTCGATTACCGGAAAGCCTTCAGCTACTCAACTTTCCACGTTCTATAGTTACACTCATTGTTGCACATTCTATGTCTTCCTGATCTACTTTGTGAAGCTAACGATCAATACTTGCATGAAAACGATCGAGAAGAGAAGATACCAAATTGAAGACAAAGCAGAGTGAAACATGAAACTTAGAGTTACACCATTAAAACCAGGCAATGTGAGGATCAAGCTGGAAAATAACCTATGACATCCAGCTATTTGCTGTGCCCAATACAAAAGGATCAATGTTCACTTCGAAGTGTGATTTGCAAATTATCGCAGGAAATGCGTTCTTTCTCAGAGTACTGAAAACATTGTTCACAAACATTGAATCAGTTTAGGATATCAACACCTCCGATGAGGAACGAGTTAAATGAGACAACACTTGATCATGAGAGAAAACGTCCACTATACTTAAGCAGTTATATTACAAAATAAATTATTTTCAGTTGGTGAACAAATCTTTTATCTCATTGTACGTGGCTGATTATCATTGTTAAATTATTTCAAAGGTTTGTTGCATATGTAATAGTGAGTGTCTGCCTTAAAAAATGGACAAGATTATTGATGTGATAGTGTTACTGGTGAAGTTGAATGCTCAAGTTATGTTTAATTTTAATGTTCACATTTTTTACACTTTTGAAAGCAAACCATTGTCGGAAGGAGCCAATAGAAAATAAGACAGCCATATTCTAACATCATGAGCAGTTTTGAATTCTGGGTGTTTTGCATCTTACCCGTGTAATTTAACCACCCCTCACCCACCACCCCCCACACCCACCACCCCCCTTTACTGGAATCATCTAAAATTTGCAAGGAAAGTGTTCACTCAATTTTTGGGCTCATCCCATTGCTTAAATCCTGGGTGCTAGAAACTGAACGGGACTAGCCAAACAAATACTGTGGCTGCCAGAGCAGAACAAAGGCTGGGAATCCTGCGGTAACTCACCTCCTGACATCTCCAAAACCTATCCACCATCTACAATACACAAGTCAGGAGTGTGATGTCTTTTAAAAAGCATTTAGACAGTTACATGAGTAAGATGGGTATGGAGGGATATGGGTCAAACGCGGGCAATTGGGAATAGCTTAGTGGTAAAAACTGGGCGGCATGGACAAGTTGGTCCGAAGTGCCTGTTTCCATGCTGTAAACCTCTATGACTCTATGATGGAATACTCTCCACTTGGGTGCAGCTCCAACAACATTCAAGAAGATTGATACCATTCAGGATAAAGCAGCCTGCTTGATTGCTATCCCTTCCATGAACTTTCAATCCCTCCACCACCAATGAATAGTGGCAGCTGTCTTTACTACCTACAAGATACACCACAGGAACCCACCAAGGTTCCTTAGGCACCTTCCAAATCCACCAACACTACCATCTAGAATGACAAGATCAGCAGATACCACCACCTGCAGGTTCCCCTCCACGTCACTCACCATCTTGTCTTGGAAATATATCGCTATTCCTTCACTTTCACTGGGTCAAAATCCTGGAATTCCCTAACTGTGGGTGCACCCACACCTCAGGGCTGCAGTGGTTCAAGAAGGCAGCTCACCACCACCTTCTGAAGGGCAACTAGGGATGGGCAATAAATGCTGGTCTTGCCAACGTCCCCCACATCACATAAAATGAATTTTAAAATATTTATGTAAATGCCAGCTGCAGTATCTCCAAGTGCCACATCACCTGAAATTAGCTAACATGGCACAGATCAGGGAAAGAACTCTGTGAACCTTCCTGGTTTATATAGTTCAGTTGTACAATGATCTTATCCTTGGAAATGTTTACCACAATTCTGCTGTTGAACCCTGTTATGCTGGTTATCAGTTACTTCAATCACAATCTACTCTCCACAACATCAGCTTGTGTAATACTTTGCTATTGTGATAATTTGAGATGACTCGTGGCTATCAACTGCAGTGATCGCAATGTTGAAAGACAATTCAGCTGTGGCATTTGCTAGTTTCTACAATCTTAACACATGAACAGATAATTACTAAAAGAATGCTTGGGTTAGCCTTTGCTATGTAGGATGTTTTAATCAATAAGAGAATCAATGGTTATGGGGATAATGCAGGAAAGTGAGTTGACGATTATTATATCAGATCAGTCATGATCTTACTGAATGGCAGAGTAGACTCAATGGGCTGAATGTTCTATTACTGTTCCTACGTTTTATTGTCTTATGTCAAGAATGCTCAGCATTTGCTTGCATTTTGCATTGCTTGCTTGGCCAGCATCTCACCTTTCCCTCTCTACAAACTGAAGGGTGAATTCTAATTTAAAACACTGCAGTCCGTGTCCTATTCAAAGCCAAGTTCTGTTCAATCGTCACTCCTGTAATCACGGTCTTCCATTGTCTCCTGGTCCACAAATACACATTTCAAATGTTCGTTCTCCAGTTTGAATGGACTCGCATCTTCACATCTCTAAACTTCATTAACTCCAATTCCCTCTGAGAACTTGGTGTTCCTGCAGCTCTGTACATCATGCGTGTTGTTTGTTTATTACTGGCAGCCATGCCTTCAGCTGTTTGACCCTAAGCTCTGCAATTCCCTCGCTAAATGTCTCCCCCCCTGCTTTAAGATGACTGTAAAACCCACCTCTTTGACCCAGCGTTTTGGTTACCTGTATTAATGTCTCCGCTTCTTTGCTTTGGTGTCAATTTTTGTCTGATTATTCTCCTGTGTAAGCATTCAGGATGTTTAGCTACGTTAAAAAGGTGCTGTATATTTTTCAGGTTGTTGTAAGCAGGTTAAGCAGCAATTCCTTTAGGATGCTGTTTTTGGGTTGAAAGCAAAGAATGGAACAAAATTAAAAAATGAACATTTTAACTGCAGTAATATTCTGAACAGTCTATTAACAGGGGAGGCTGCATGAGCAAACCATCTTATCATTTGTTTATAGTGCCAGTGAAGTGTTGAACAGAACTGCTCAGCATTGCAGCACAGATTGTAGGATTATAGGATCAGCACAACATGTAGGGATTGCTAACTCCTCATATTCTGATCAGTAGGTTACATTGACATTTCGGTCTGCTGGTCAAATCAATCACGTTATCACAATCGAACTGTATTATGAAGAAGGATAAAAATCAGCTCAGAGCACAGGAAATCAGGGAAATGTTGGCAGAACTATTTATGCATCAACTTTCATGGTGAATGATTGACCTTTTAAAAAAAACCTGTTTTGTTGTCCTTTTAATTGACGGAAGATTAAGTGGAAAGCAAATAGAAAATAAGTTACACCGCGAGGTTCAGGGACAGCTCCCAAGCTATAAAAGTAAATTATGAAAACCATCAGAATCCTGAGTATATTTTAAGCTGATCTCACTGCCTAGTTTTAAGAATAAGTTTAATTTGTGGGAATTGTGTTCAAATTTTGCAGGAGATACAGCAGGAAATAGGCCATTGCATATTTACAATAAAATGATTTCATGACTTTTAAATCCTGGACAAATGAGACTGCAGTTTAAATCTGCCCCCAAGTTTAAAAGAAAATCACATAGCTCACTTTCTTGTATAATTGTAACAACATATCTCTCTCTGTGTTGAATGTTAGTAACAGCAGGTTAGGTTCCCAGACAATAAATGTTGTTCCTCCATGTACCATGCACAACCACATCTCCCCATCTTCTCTTTCGAAGAAACAGTATTTTTGCCACATGGCATTGTTGACCCACAGGTTAGTGTTGCTTCTGAGGGAAAACTGGATTAAAATTTGCATATTATTGAAGATACAAGATTATGGATAGAACGAGATGATGGAATTAGTTTTGGATTGGTCCTAAACAGTCAGCACAGGTAGAATGGGCCACATATCCATCCTGTAAAGTTCTATGGGCTTTGGGCACAAGGATCTGGTAGGTTCAGAATGCAGCCATAGCATCAGTCTGGTCGAGAACTACAGACAGAGCTCATGAGTTGAGATGTGGGTGGGTATAAAACTCTGGCTTGAGGCTAGTCACATTGCCAACAGGAAAAACATATCTCTCAACTCTACTGACCCAAAATTGAGAGGCCACCAGAGGATTCAAATTGGTTTCATCTCAAAACATAGTGGCCAGAAATATTAAGCCAATTCTTGCAATTACACACTCTATACATTCATGTGGGAAACAAAGGAAAAGGTTGCATCAAGTGGCTGGTGATAGAAAAAGATATTGCTCTAATCAAATGAAACAAACAAAGATTATACTTTAAATACCTGACAAATCAGAGAAAACATCAATCTTTGGGCCTACAAAATGGCCTCCATATTATTGTTGGGTGAAAATCCCAAAATTGGCATTGGCAGAACTGGCTATTTGGTCCACCCTCCCATAGCAGCCCCACTCACCAGTCTCTTTATGCAACTAATGCACGGTACATTTTGCACAATGAACTACTCCAGGTCTGGCCCGCTTGCCTTGTTTTTAGAATCCTGCTTCTAGCATTAAGAGTCAGTTTCTACATTGTAAAATTAATGGATGGAGACACATTGGTTTGCTGTTGTGTAATTTTGTTACTTGTGCTACTAGCATGCATCAACAGCACACAAATGTAAAAAAATATGATTTACTGAGTTTGTTCACATATAGTCCTTAAACAAAAATCCATTAAAAATGGAAATCACTTAACAAAAGACTAAAAAGTTAAATTATGTTAAAAAAACCCTCAGTCTCAAAAACGACCATGAGATTTTTGAATTAAATAACACAACCGTAAGAGGCAAGTGACTTAAAAAAAATGATAGTAAACTCCATTTTTCTTCTATTAAAAATAAACTCCAATCATAGATGGTGAGTAATTCGTAACACAAAACAGCATTTGTTAATAAATAACACTTGCCTAAAACAAAAACTTTGAGAACTCGACTTTCTCTTCCCAAAAGGATTTGAGATAAACTGAAAGAAAAGTGCCAAATGTGCAGAAAATGAGGGACACACCCATCAATCTATAGATTACACACTGGAAACTCCTGCACAGTGCATTTGCTCAAATGTACAGATGTGGTCAAACACTAACTATTCTGAGGTATAAATATCCAGTTGAAGTTTTTGAGACAAGCCGAAGCCTTGAAGTTAAAGAAAAATGAATGGATGTATATGTAATTTGACTTCTTTTTTCATTTGCTTTGGATATGGTTACATTTTTTCTCTGATTCAAATTTCTAGACATTAGGTGGAATTCTCCCATTCCGCCCTATTGGGCAGAAGAGAATCTAGCTGCAGCCAAAGTCAGAAACCCACTGGCGTAACATTACATTGTAATTCTCCCAGTAGCAGGTTAATGGTGGGTTGGTCTTCCCACCGGCTGGTGGCGGGAACACCATTTGCATTTCAGTAACGCTAATTAAAACAGCTGCCCGCTGATGTCCTGATGGGCCTTTCAATCTATCGTCATGACAACGGGAAATCGCGTTAGCATGAAACCCGATTGCTAAAGAGTGATGAGCACACGATGGCCCCTTAGCTGGCAAGAGACTGTGAGGTGAGTGTAACACTGTCATAGTGCTGTACTGTTCACTACTCTGCAGGGGCAGACCGGTCCCTGCCCTCCATCTCCATGCCAAGCTAGTCTTCATGGACAGCTGCTGGACCCATGGACCCTCCTGTGTCATTGTCTTGGATTGGTACTGCGCCTGGGATTGGGGAGAACAGGGGACTCCTTCCCCCACTGGTGCCACAAAGCAGTCTCTATCTGGGAGCAGAGTGTTGAGGGACTCATACAGCTACCAGGTGGCTTGATGAAGACAAGGGAGGCAATGAAGAAGGAGGGGTGTGCAAGGAGGGAGGTGTGAGAAGTGCGAGGGCTCATAATATTAGGCAGAGGGGCAAGGAAGTGGATGAAGAAGAAGAAGAACAATGAAAGGTAGAGGGGAAGATGGAGGGGATGTTGAACCCCAACAAGCATCAAAGGCTCACAAACAAGATGGTCAAAGGGACGCCAGATCATTTACTGAAAGGGGATGGAAGAAGGCTTCAGATTCGGTGGGGCGTTTGCATCTCACAGGCGATGGGCTTGGTGGGGGGGGAGGGGAGGTGTTGGCAGTGGCTGAATCAAGGAACACACTACTTTTTGGGGCTGTTAGCCTTTTCTTTCTGGGTTGCTGACATCCTGCATGGACTGGTGAAGGCAGATAGGCTGGAGAGAGTGATTATGGACGGCTTTCTTAAATAAGGCTCCAGAATCTTTGAACCTGTCAGCTGAGGGCGGGCAGATAAATCAGTGCCGTCCTGCCGGACAAGTCGGAAGGGAACTGTGCCTAATTAATCAGGTTCCAACCGCTGAATCTGATGCTGGATGCCACCTTTCTGTCCAGGGAGACAGGCACCACATGAGCTATCCGCCATCACACTTAGTCTAAAAATGGAAGAATTCCACCCATTATTTTTCCAAAAGTGTTTGAGTAATTATAAAGGTTCCTGAAGAAATAAAGAATAAAGAGAACAAAGAAAATTACAGCACAGGAACAGGCCCTTCGGCCCTCCAAGCCTGCACCGACCATACTGCCCGACTGAACTAAAATCCTTCCGGGGACCATATCCCTCTGTTCCCATCCTATTCATGTATTTGTCCAGACGCCCCTTAAAAGTCACTATCGTATCTGCTTCCACTATCTCCCCTGGCAGCGAGTTCCAGGCGCCCACACCATCTGTGTAAAAAAACTTGCCCCGTGCATCCCCATACATCTCCTTTAAACCTTGCCCCTTGCAAATAGTGACAATAAAATAAGGTTTTCCCATTGTAAAATTGACATAAGGTTTTTCCATTATAAATATATCAATACGATTTTCCCAGAATAAATGCTGGCATAAAATGTGTTACAGAAAATAATTTGTAGACAGGAGATGTACACCTGATTGAGATACAAGATAGATATACACACACATATATATGAAGGTCATGAATTTCCATATAGTTTGCCCTGATCTCCTGACAAAGCGACAGCAAATGACTGGAGAAAACTCTAATGGAAATTCAAGGATACAGTATCTACAAAGTAACTGAGCATAATTATTTTGTTAATGTATTTGCGAATTAGTTTCCAGCAAAGTTCAACTCTATTTGAATTCACAAAAGACACAGTAAAAGGCAATTAATTTTCCACAATTTATTACCAATGCAAAGTAAGTAAGTGTATGCTAATGGAGTTTCATTTTTTAAAAAAAACCTCAGGACCATTGCACCACATAAAGAGAACTTTAGAAAGTCATTGTCAGGTTATGCAAAGTTTGGTTCTAAAAATTCAGTAGGTCCCCTTTTACTGAAAAATAAATCCACACGATTTACAATTAGAAATGCAATCACTCACTGTTAAGACATTTTTTTTTTTATGTATCAGACTCAAACAACATAGCAAAACAAACCTACTCAATCATACCAGCTTGGCATTTTGGTACATTTGGTAAAATGTTCATGGTGAAATATTTAAATTCACTGGAAATAATAAACTTAAGAGTAAAACCCCAATCACTGGTTTGCACATAACTGTCAGGGTATGTCAATGCAAGTGATTAACATATTTTAGAACAGCACTAAAATTCTGGAAACAAATCCACATAATATCTACAAAATCTAGTTTAAACTATTTAAATCAGAACTGTACATTAAATTTACAAAAGAAATCGCAGGACAGGAAAAAAAATCTTTTAAAAAATTAATCTCTGTATTAATAGGAGGACTACATAAATACAGACCAAGAATACCACAATGATAAGGTGTTTTGTTACTATAATGCCAGATATCAAAATCCTTCAATACTTTGTATGTTGATACTGATACAAAACCACATTCTGAAATGGCACAGCCAATGTAAATGAAAATTGTTAAGTCCAGTTCTGGTAACTCAGGGAAAAAGAAACTGCTGATGGGTAGAAACATGCTGCATGATCCAGTGCAGCCATGCTGGAATTAGCTCATCAACAATGCTTGCAAATCAATATGTAAAAACATTGAGTACTTGTCAAATATCGAAGCTGTAGCATGATTTCAGTTAAAGCCCAGGCACTTTAAATTTTGTTAATCATCAGACTTCTGTGTGTTGGTGAGAATCCAGTGGTGGAATAGTCACATCATCAAAGTGGCCTTCATCCCCACTTTCATAGTCACTCATCATGACTTCAGATTCTTCCATCTCACAGCACGCTGAAACATCAGAGCAAGAGGCGGTAGTGGATGTGTATACTGACATAGACATGTTGTCCATGCTTGGTGGTTCAAAGTCATCATTATATGTTAAAGAGTAGGGTGGGTAGGCCCCTCTGTAGCTGCTTCCAGCAGGGACTGCATTCTGAGGTTCTGAGAGGTCTGCTGAATAGTGGTGATGGGGTAGATACTGATTCATGTTAAAATGCTGTCTACTTTGCGATGCTGAATTCAGACTTCCAGCCGTGGGCATGTCCCGTGGCGGCTGTATGGAATCAAACTCATTGTACTCCGGGGGCAGTGGTGGTAGCTCCTCGTGAATGGGAAAATCATCAGGAGGCGGGGGGAAATCACTTTCAATGTCATACCCGCCAGGATAGTAGTCCGTGTCAATGGCATTAGGATCAGAATAAAGAGGGGCTGGATGTTCCACTACCTCGTACTGTGGGTACTCCTGGATACCAGGTAGTTGAACATTTGGCATCCAATCAGATGTGTCCCAGTGATAAGCTTTTGCCAGAGAAAAGAAAGGGAGAAAAATTAGAACTTTGAAGTAGGCCTTCAGTGTTGATCAAATACAAGAAAACAACAAAAAAGTAATTTACACAGTGGTAGTAAATAATGTTAGTGCTGATTGACGTCTCCAGAATGTAACAGGACACAGCTGAGATAGGGCAATATTTTCCCCAATACAAATAACAGAGACACAAACATTTATACCTGGACATTATAAAATGACAATTGCAGCCAGCACACAACCATACCAAATGTACATGGATTTAAATTTATCAGGTAATGTTATTCTGGTTATATTACAAATGCAGTGGCTGCTGTGCTTAAACAGAAACTTCTGGAGTCGGGGCTTTAAAAAGGTAAAGTTTCTATCACACACATTAATGACTGATACTGAACATGTGAAAAACGGATTAACAGTTCACTCTCTTGCAGCTATGCAGATTAACGTGCAGTGAATGTTAAAGTCAAAGAGGTGCAGCTTTGAGTATGAGAGAATAAAGACATGCAGACAAAAGTCACCTCTTGGGTTCTTGAGGTCATGACCCGCAAAAGTTTCTTTACATGGCAAAGAGCAGGAAAGGGAGGAAGAAAACATGAAATATTAAAGCATCAGAGTACGAAAGAAATAGCTAGACTAGCATTCCATGTGCTTGCTTGCAACAAACAATTTAAATGCTCATTTGCTACATACGTACACTTTAAAAGAGCAGTTAAGTGCTGTTTACCAGAATAAGTGATATTTTAAAACCCTTTTGCTAAGAAATAGCTGTGAAAATTTCGTAGTGCACAAAGACAAAATAAATTTATGACTTTTTCTCGCTTCAGCATTCTACTAATGAAACATACGACTTTAGTGAAAGATAAAGAAGTTTGAAGTATTCCAGAACTGTAACATCTTCAGTGTAACTACAGTAAGAAGATACATTAAAAATCTAGCTGAAAAGACCAATGAACTTAACAGACAAAACTAGCCTACTCCAGGAAAATTCCACATGATTACCTAATTGTTTAGTAGTCCAGAACTTGAGTATTGCTGAAAAAAGGAAGATATATCCAAGTTTTTTGTCTTGGGACTCATCAGCAAGATTACCAGAATAAGGGAAAGAATGACAATTTATGTTGTATGAGAGAGTGCTGATTGTTTGGCAGGTGGAATTTGATTGGTACAGGCATTGCCATGGAGAATTCACCAGTTGAAGGTGATTGACAGATAACTGCCAAGCAAAGTTTACAATTGATTGGTCAAGGCATTGCCCTGGGGAATGAATCAGCGAATGGCTGCCAATTATTTTGTTTAGCTGAAACAGGCACGACATGTTTTTTCTGTTTGCAAAGAACAGGACCTTACGTATTAATATAACTTCCAGTACACACAAACGCACTACACTGCGAGCCCGACTGATAATCTGAAATTTGTTGTCAGCGTAGTTCTTAGCATACTGATGATCATTTAGCATTTGTTGTCCAATCGCCAACCACTCAGCCTTCTCTTCTCGTACAGTATATATTGTTGTTTTCCCCTTATACTGGTATTCTTGCAAATTGGCTTGATGAGTTCAAGACGAAAAGCTTTGACATGTCTCTTTTTCCAGAAATACTCGAGACTGAATCGTTAAATATTGATTCAAGAATACGGCCCTTGGTTTATTACTCAATTATTTTATCTTGAAATAGTAACTTGAGCTAGTATTTGAGGTTGGGCACGGAATCAAAATGTTTCCAGTACTCTTTCTACTCCATTGCCAAGGCAGGACACTCCTGGAACTAATAATGGTGGACATACACTGCTAAACCAAAGAGGCTAAAAATTCCTCTTGATAATCGTCATTTCACACCTTTGCGGGCCCCAAAGGTGTGAATGTTCAAAGGTGCCAATGTTCAATCATGCTCCACTGTGTGCCTGCAAAATGCCCATTTACTGTCGGGGTGACAGAAGCAAAATTGACAGGTGTCCCAGTGGATTACATCATGTAGCCAGTATGGATAATGTGAAGAAGAGGCAAACGTGAGAAGTGCGTTTCCTGGTTTCTGGTGGATTTTGGAGACGCACTTAAAAAAAAAAGACAGAGGCTCAGTAGAACTGGAACCCTCTCCAAAGGATAGCTTGTGTGCCACTTTGATTGTAACTCCCCTCACACTTAATTATTTTTCAGAGAAGGAAAATTTTACTCCTTTCTCGGTAACATTTATACAAAAATCCTTTTGATTATTTCACAGAAAAAGTGAAACATGAACAATTTTTTGTGAACCAATAATTCACAAAGCAATAGCAGAGCTTTATCATAAGAGGAGTTCTTTAGTCCATCTGAAGACAAGGTTGCGCAAGTAATGGAAGAAAATACTGGATTGATTGATATTTTCAATGCTCCAGATCTATTGTGTTCATATGCTTAGCTAGAATCTCAATTTGGATATTTTAATAACATTTTATGCTGCTGTTAGTGTTGCTCCAAGCCACTGTTCAAAAATGCACCTGATGTCTTAAACCATTGCTAAGCAAATAGATTTTATATTTTTTCTGAATATCTGCAGTCTATGTTACTAGTGTGGTACACAAATTAGAGAAAAATACTGTAACAATCAGGAGGAAAGCAAAGAAAAATGTCAAATACGCAAGAGTGAATACACAACTGCTCCACAAGCTTCTGAACAAGCATTGTTGGAAAACCAAGAAAGTATGGAAGTAGTTTCATTATTCCCACATAATTTCTCATCCTGTTTACATTTCTGCACAAAGGAAGAGGAGGAACAAGCTGATCATAATCTGGGATCATTACTGTTTGAAGCAGGGCTTAGAAAAATTTCATTTTTGTATCAATGCTCAGGATATGTTTTGGAAATAAAAATTCTACACGGTTTCAAAATTAATGATGATCAAACCACTGCTATATGGATAAACAGCACTCTCACTGCATTCACATTAACAGTGTTATAGACTTACAACATACAACAAAGTTCAATTAACCACAATACACTTATAACTGAGCTTTGTAAAAAAAAATATACCTTCTTTTTCTACCGAGTCAACAACTGCATTGACAAGGTGTATTACAGTCACTATGGAAGCTTGTAGGAGGATTGGGAAGGAGTAGATTGAAATAAATTTACAATTAGTACAAAAACTTTCAAGACATTGATATCATCTTTATCCTAGCTTGGCTGTTATTCAAAATGCAAATTTAAAAAGTACAGCCAGAAGCATGTTTCCAGTAACAAGAACACTTCATATGCTAATTGTTTTGTTATGTTCTCATCAATGTCAAATACCTGATGGGTCTATTTCAGGTTATGTGCATTTGATAATCAGTTGCTGTCACCATTGGGTATCTGAATAGTCGTTGGTTACAATTTTGTTACCCGAAAACATACTGGGGATATTGCCTTCATCTTTATCCCTGTGATCTTCTCAGAAAATTCACAGGAAATGGAAATGGCACAAAAAGTACCGTCTCCATTGGCTCAATTAGGGTATTGACTAATTTAAGTAAACTACAGTGCCTATTTAGTTGGGAGTCAAAGATGTTTAAGTTAAAAGAAATCTAATCTGAAAAAAAAAATTAAGGCATATTTATTTGCATTCTATGGTTTTTGCAATTGTGTGACGGCTCAAACATTGTGTGACGGCTCTTTTAGTTTCAGGAATCCAAGAGCAAGAATTAGAGGTTAGAAAACTTCAGCACGGATGCTGTAAAAAGTTACTTTCAAAACTAACGCCAATGGAGGTTCATTTTTTTACTTTTTTTAAAAAAGGTAAGTGTCTCAGCTTTTCTACAATGGGGAATTTAATTACGAGACACTCCAGTCATGATGAATTAGAGCCACAGATTGCTGTGCAGTTCACCCACAAAGCTCCATGTTGACATTTTCAGAAACATAACTGGAAACAAACTTTCTTGGTGATCTTTCCTTTACAAACATTTTTGTTTCTTAAGTCTGATATACTGCATTAATCATAATGTGCCACTGGATTCAAGCTCAATAATTAAACTACAACATTTACTATCCATCTACTTTGGAATGCACTTCCAGTTTCCTGTTGAAAGACTGTAGATTAATTCATTTGTTAGCAATATTACACAGCAAAGCAAGAAGCTATGTAATGGAATCCTCAATAAAGATACCAGAGTTACTGGAAAATAATGCAAGAGCATTTATGAAAATTCTTTACTACTGATTAAAAATATATCTGTACGTTTCCTATTTTGAGACACTTGTGTCAGAAAACTCCCGAGATCACCATATGAACCTGAATGAATTTTTATTATTTATACCTGGAAGCACTCACAACTATTAAGTTTCCACAAACAAATATATTTCAGGAGTGAGAAGGGGAAAAAAAATCCTTCCTTGCCTGTGCCATTTAAGACTTAATTAGAACTGTGAAAAGAGTTCAGAAGTTTATTATGCCACACCTCACCATGCAATGCTCAGATATTCCATTAATGGTTAATTTATATCCAAGGGGTAAGTAGCAATGAGGCCATTACGGCTTCAACAGAGTAGTGAACTCAAGAGTTCTCTCACTCACCAAGGTTTCAAATTTAAGAGTTGATCTCTCTTTTCCGCTGTAAAATCTAGTCAAGAATTACATAATCATTTAACTGAAACTTGTAGCTTATTTCAGTTTTAATTTCAGCAAGTGGCAGTGAGCGCACTTAGTTAATTAGGTAGCCAGTTAGAAATGGTTCCCTAGTCAGCAGAACTTGAGTCAGAATTTGGAACCCTAGCTCGTATAAATATGCAAGTTCTTTTTGCTGGCACATGAAGTAAGTCGCATGAAAGCCAGCTCGATGAAGGAACAAGAACAGAGTACTTGTGAGTTTTAAGGGTTTATTTTCTCTAAGCTGGACAGTAGTTTAAATTAGTAACGGGGACATTTATGTATTAAATTTCTAACTTATCTCATTAAACTAGGTAATGTATCTACAAATAATCTTGAAGCTATATTTCCAAACTTGAAACCTTAATTAAGCAAAATACAATAGAAATGACAAGGTAAGTGATGTGTTGCAACTGTAGCAGGTGGGGAGTAGTGGGCACCAGTGGCATCCTCTATACCAATCTGTAGTAATGGGTTGCAACTCAAGGAACTTCAGCTCAGGATTGATGAGCTGAGCATCCAGAGAATGAACAACACAATACTACAGGGTAGTGAGATAGGTAACAGAATGGAACAGAGCATACAAACAAGAGACCCCATAAGGCCAGAGTAGGAATAAATGGTTGAAAAAAAATAGTAAAAACAGTTGAAGTGGATAGATTCTTCACGAGATGGATCGGATAAATAGAAAAAAATTGGCGTGATGAGATGGCTGCAAAGTGACTAAGACTGGGCACTGAATAGTCAAGGACATTTGACATTTCAGAATGAAAAGGAGAAAGGGAAAAGGAGATGGGGTAGGTCTGTTAACAAAGGATGAGATCGGTACAGTAGTGAAAAATGATCCTAGCTGGAAGATCAAGTTGTAGAATCAGTTTGAGCAGAGATAAGAAATAACTAGGGAAATAAGTCCCCAGTGGTAATAGTTTGTAAGCCCCAACAGTAGCTACACTGTCGGAGAGTATAAATTAAGAAATTAGGGGGGCTTGTAAGAAAGGCACTACAATAATCGGGGGTGATTTTAATTTTCATATAGATTGGGTAAATCAAAGGTAAGGTAGCTTTGAGAGGATAGATTCATGGAGTGTTTTTGGGATATTTTCTTAGAGCAGTACGTTATAGTACCAAATAGGGAAGGGTATGAAGATAGAATTGGCTACAGTGGACTGGAAAAATAGCTTAAAAGGTAAGACAGTAGGGAAGCAGTGGCCGGCATACAAGGAGATATCGATTAAGATATTGCCAGTGAAAAAGAAAGATCCTACAAGGAGGATGCATCATCCATAGCTAACTAAGGAAGTTAAAGATGGTCTCAAATTAAAAGAAAAGGCATACTGTACTGTAAGATTAGGAGTAAGCCTGAAGATCAGGAAAATTTTAGAAACCAACAAAGGATGACTAAAAAAAGGGGAAGAAATTAGAATGAGAGTAAACCGGTAAGAAATATAAAAACAAACAGTAAGAACTTCTACAAGTAAAAGGAAAAGGGTAAGTAAACATAGATCTCTTGAAGGATGAGACTGGGGAATTAATAATAGGAAATAAAATCCTTGGACGAGATCTAGTGGCCCCATTTGCTGTGGATGCAAATCCTGTTATGGCTGCTAAATCTTGCGAGGGGGCCAAAATGGGATTTGTGCCAGGGAGATCTTGGTTTGAGGTCTTTTCCACACCCCGCCATTGACATAATCAGGTTCACGCCCAATGCCTGTGAGGGTGGTCCTCTGTGTCCGTGGGAGGGTTGGGAGAAGCTTACTTTAAACGTCGATCAAGCGCCCTTTAAAGATGGCACCCCGATCTCTGTGGAGCCAGCCTTACCGGCTCTTTCAGGCCCTGTCCCGCCAGAATGACGGCGGAAACCATGCCCCCAGATTTTCTGTGCACCAAGTGCCAAAAGATCTGGTCTGAAAACTTGGCTGCGCAGCTGGAGATAAATACAGCGGGTTTCAGACCCTGGCACTTTGCCATTTTTTGGGAAAATTCCACCTCCTGGTTCCTATTAATGGCAGAGCCTTTGAACAAGAATTTTGTATTTGCCTTCACAGTAGAAGGCACAAAAAATAGCAGAATAGCACAAGGATAGCAGAAATCAAAGGAAAGAAGGTGGGGGAAGGGGGAACTTGAGAACAAGTACTAGGAAAACTAATGGAACCAAAGACCGAAAAGTCCCCTGGACCTGATGACCTAAATCCTAGAATTTTAAAAGAATTGAAGATAGTGGATAGTGAGCACATTGTTTGCAATCTTCCAGAATTCCCAAATATTCCAATTACACTAATTCTTTGCAAATGGGGAAGGACAAGAAGCTGATCACGAAGCTGGTCAAAAAGTCTGTTGCCACACTTAATTCATCCATCAACCTTGTCCTGACTGATCTACACTGCCTCACAATCCTCCAAAGCCTCAAATTTGAAATTCCCATCTTTGTGTATAGATTGTGGCGTGGCCTCATTCCACTGTACCTTCTAAGAAGTTTCAAACTCTCTTGTTCTTCATCATCCTGCCCTTCATGGATCCCACTACTGGCACTCATGTCTTAAGCTGTCTAAGCTCCATACTCTGGAATTCCCCCCCTTTTACCCCATCAGTCTCTCCACCTCTCTCTCCTCCCACAATATCCTCCTTGGCCAGCTTTTGATCCATCTTGCTAATCCCTTTTTCAGATGCGTGCCATCATTTATTTTCTTTTTTTGTGGAAAGATCTGCGTGGGTTTCCTACGGGTGCTCCGGTTTCCTCCCATAGTCCAAAAATGTGTGAGTTAGGTGGACTGGTCATACTCAATTGTCCCTTCGTGTCAAGGGGACTAACTAGGGTAAATGCATAGGGTTACAGGGAAAGGGCCTGGTGGGATTGTTGTCGGTGCAGGCTCGATGGACTGGATGGCTTCCTCCTGCACTGTCGGGATTCTATGATTCTTGATGTCTGAAAGACTTCTCTGTGAAACTAGTTTACAATGAATGAAGCAGCAGCTGGGACTGTCCAGCTTAAAATCTTTCAGAGCTCCCTGTGGTTGTTAACAAATTGTAAGGTTTTTTTAAAGAAACCTTGCTGTGGAATGAGGAGGAGAAGGAGAAGTTCTCCAACAACTCGTTATTGTGCTCAGCTGTGCTCGCCCCACCCTTTCCCAATGCTTCTTCCGATCCCACACTAGGAACTTATCTTTGGCTGGCTGCTGACAAGGTAAGCAGCCCGATGTTCAGCATTTGCAATTGCAAGCTCCCCGTGGAAATGTAACCAACACCACAAAGGTTGCATTGAATGTCAGTGTGGCCCCAGGCTTAATTTTGAACCAGTCTTGAATCTGTCATATGACAAATGTCTTCAATTTTGTTTCTGAGCCTTTAAAATCAGAGTCAAACTGAACATGTTGATAAAGATATCTACTCGGAAAGTCTATGTTGGGGCCTTTGAAGAAATAGCAAAATTATGGCAGTAGATCAGGAGAACCAGGCAGAAATTCAGACCATCTTTGTTCATGTGATATAAAGCCACTTAGAACTACCAACACTGCGGGGTGGCACAGTGGTTAGCGCTGCTGCCTCACAGCACCAGGGATCCGGGTTCAATTCCCGTCTCGGGTGACTGTATGGAGTTTGCACTTTCTCTGCGTGGGTTTCCTCTGGGCGCTCTGTTTTCCTCCCACAGTCTGAAAGATGTGCTGGTTAGGTGCATTGGCCATGCTAAATTCTCCCTCAGTGTACCCGAACAGGCACCAGAATGTGGCGACTAGGGGATTTTCACAGTATCTTCATTGCAGTGTTAATGGAAGCGTACTTGTGACACTAAGAAATAAACAATAAAAGGACATGATATTACAGGTAATATAATAGAAAATTGGGCGGGGTGTAAAAAGGAGTGGCAATTCACTATTGCAAAAGCCAATTTCCCCACAATGGACCTCAGGAAACGCAGAGGGGATTCAAAATTGTTCAGTGACATGCGCATCATCGGATTATGGGCCAGATTCTCTGACCTCGCCCACAACTGGGATTCTCTGGTCCCGTTCTTGCTGGTAGCGGTGGGGGTGGACATGAATGGCCGGAGCCTATGTTCTTGAAGTGAACCTGCAAGTTATCAGTTAATGTATTCTGGCACAGCATGATGGGCACAATGGCACCCTTCTTTGCTTGTTTCATTCTTGGAATCAGAATTTTATACACAGGCTTTATGGAGTTACAATTTTGATATTCCAAGACTGGCATTCAGTCTTAACGTACATTCACTTCAGTGTTCACAACATGGTTTCCAAAATTATACACTGGTTTCTGGTGTAAATTTAGCAATAACATAACTAATTGTACAATACGTAAACATATCACAGTAAGATATTGTAACTTAGCTCAGATATAATTAATAGAGCTGGATTTTTGAGATAATTTAGGGAGTTTTACATTCTCTCATCCATATGCTTCTTTGTATTATTAACTGCTGTCATAGTTACAGCTTTTATTTCAATCAAGTACAGTAATTTCAGGAACTTGACATAGGGTAAAATGCTAAACAAGTTAATCACCAACCTCAGCACTTTTGTCAATATTCATTATCATTTGTTTGAGTGTGAAAGGAGTAAGAATTCACAGAGCAGTGTTAAATGCATCATGGCGACATTACATCACATTTTATCTCTGACAACCTTTTTGCTAAAATTAGCAGTCAAGAATTATCGATTCCTAAAAATCAACTAATATTAAATCAGGTAATTCCACAAGGATTTTTTTTTAAAAACACTCCTGCTTTCATTGGAAATCAATAACCAACTGTGAAACTGTCAATCAATATCAGAGAATCCCATTTCTCTCACAAACTTCCTCCATTACTGATGTAATCGAACTTGCAACTGAATACTCGTTAAATCCTGTTCCCACTGAGGCCTTACCCAGATGGAAACTAAAATCTCCGCAGAGCGAAATTCAACAACAGCCCCTAAAACATTTTGTTTTGCAGGAATACAGTCACATTCCAAGATTAAATTGGGAGTTAAAAGTCACTGATTTCGTATCATGTATTTTCAGTATGCAATGCTCGGATTTTTACCAGACTTAATATTAGTAATAACAGAACAGCCAATGTGACACCTTGGCTATCAATTGCAGGGAATTGTAGAACTCTGTCTTCAGATGACTGTTTTGCAGAGCTGACAAAAAACATATGCTTTGAATTCCAGTAAGAATTTAGTGTCCGCTAGAAGAGACGAACTGATAACGGTACATGACAATATAGATCTCGATGATTGAAATTCTTACCATTGTCATCACATGATTCAGACTGGAAAGAGCTAAGGGACTGCACTTCTGAGATGCTTCCACGGGTGTTAAAAGGATGACAAGCACTATCCTCAAGAGGTTTCTTTGATAGACAGGGATCGAGATCCACCACTTTAGCTATTCAGTGAACAAAATTGATGAGTTATTTTTAAAACCTGAAAATCAGAAAAAGCATTTGTGCTTTCAGCAACTAACAAAGTAGAAAGCTTGTATGAGTGGATTTAAAGTGTATACTTTCAAGGGGGAGGGTTAAAAAAGTCAAACATGTCTCTTTGTCTATCAAATGGTACTTTAGACCAGTAAATACTTTGCATGCAACTGCTACCACACAAAAGGTAGAAAACCCTCATCAGTTTTAAGCTGCTAATGGCTACTTAATGTTTTCTAACCCACTGGCTGCTTGATTAGCAAAAACAGCATCTGATTGGAAATGCAGTCATAAAGCTCCATCTAAAATAACTGGCTTTAGTTGGGTGCTGGCACTAGTTTGTGTACCAATAGAACACTTCGGTATGATTAACATTAGAATTTCCCCAGATCATTTGTATCCAATATCATGAAATAGATGTTCACAATGCAGGGGAAAGAGAAAAGAGACAAGTGGTAAACAAAATAGGCAAATAAGTCAGAGCAGTAATCAGTTAAGGGCATTTATGTTACTACTTTAGAACAGTTTCAGGAAGTAGTTCTGTCTAATACCAATTCCTGGCCTTGAGCAGAAATTTGTTCATTTATATTGTTGAGTGCTTTCTTCAGCAGTCAATGAATTGTGCAATGAAGACATTGGGCAGAAATTTATTTGTACTTGTGTTAATTCCCTGTGGCTAGATAGCACCACGGGACTGCAACCTGTGCGTTCTTCTCACTGATACCATTGAAGAAAGCCACACTGGCCACACAGATAGTGGCTTTCTTTAATGGTTGCCCGTCACCCCCACCCCTTCCGCCACCCTACCCCTACCAAGAAATCACTTCTCTGATAGGCATGGGTGGGTTCTGCCAGAACCAATACAGTTGCCTCGATCAATGAGATGCCAAGTTCATTTTATGTTGTTATGCTGCCCATTGAAACAATCTCATTTGTGGTCACAATCTCAAGTATTGATAGTGCCACTCCACTTATATTCCTGGTTTGCGGCCATAGCAGCAGACCAGCAACATAAATGCAATATTGTAATGGTGTGAACGGAAAGACATGGTAGCAGATCACCCGCTAGTCTTGGTTAAAAAGCGGGAGTGGTAAATAGGTTGGGAGGGGGTGGAATGGCTGATTTACATAGTGTGAATCATTATGACTATATTAAAAATACTTACCATCATAGTCATAGTCCCAACTAGGTTTTTGTATGGAATCACAGTCTGAAGGAGAGTTGGATGGAGGCGGAGGAGGTAGGTTTGGAGCAACGCTACATACAGCCACAGTTTTTCGATGGCCATGCATAGAGTCTGGGTTGAAGGTGCTGAACTCTGGATGTTCTGGTATAGCAGATCCTTCAAAAGAATTTCGGTCAAGGTTGTTTCTAGAGTCACTTGGTATACTGGGAGTGTAAGAGATTGGACGAACAGGCACCTGTGGTGGAATATCTGAATAGATGGTTTTACTAATTTTAGAATCAAAGTAGTTCTTTTGCAAGAAAGACGTTGAAGTTCCTATACGTTTTTCGCCAGTATCAGTACGATGCTTCTTTTTACAAATCTTCTTGCGGAAGACAACGAAGACTAAAACAAGGATGAATATGGATGCTACAAAGACTATGATTCCAATAACTTCTTCGAGGCCAATGTTCCAGGGCGTAGATACATACTGGTTAACAACAGCATCGGTACAAAACTTTCCAATAAAGCCATGGGTACAGTTGCAAGCGAAGGATCCATATGTGTTTTCACACCTGCCTTGATTGAGACATGGACTTTCGTGACATTCATCAATATCAGCCAAGCATCTAGCATAATAATTAAAATAAAAGGAAACGTTGAATTCATTGGAAGAAAAATACTGAAAATAATGTTCATCAGAAGATGTAGGTATGGAAAATACAAACCTTTCTCCACGATAACCTTGTTCACACTCACAGACAGGACCATCAAGGCTATCAATACATCTGCCGTTATTTTTACAAGGATTATCTTTGCAGTATGGACCCAATTGACACCTGAAATTGATACAGAATAAGTTACAAAGTTGCTGTAGTTCTTAAGAAGCATGCAGCAAAAGATTAATTTTTAGTTTTTGTGCACAGGTCGAAACCAATGTGACGAACAAGCAAAATTCAACTTTGGCAGAGGCTCAAAATGTCTGGTGGTGCATCAACTGCCTATTACCCACCCAGCCTGATCTTCCTTTTCATTGAAGATTCTGCCTCCAAAGTTGAACTTTATTGCCCATCAGGAAGTCATTGTTCAATCAGAAATGAAAAATGTGTTGTTTGTACACTACTTGTGATACACTGCAATGTAACACTATTTATAAAGGATGCATTCATGATTTTCCTGAAGATAATACACCAAAAACATTTTCATCCTCGAAATTCTGAGCACATTGCTAAAATATGAGATGCGTACATTCATACCACATCATTCAAAGACAGGAGGGCAATGTGAAATTGCAATGTACCTTATTTGAAAGCATATGATGAGAATACCATTCAGAAATAAAACAATTCTTGGTGTGAAAAACTATGTTTAGAAAAATTGACATTTCAAATGGACAGAACATATGGGAAAACTCAGTCAGGGACTGCTCACCAACCGCCTTCCATTTTACTGCCTTTTATTCAAATTTATTAATCATTACAGTTAAGTAATTCCCTTTACCAGCAATGGTCACACATTTCTCCCTCACTGACTGAAGGAGATTGCTTACACTAATAGATAAAGGTTCAAGTTTAGCTCAGCACTGTTAAATGTGGCCAGGGGTTTACCACTAGAATGTTGAAAAGAGTCAAAGTGCAAAAAATAAAACATAAAAAAATTCCACAACGTAATCTGGATTTGAAAGTGTGTAAAAATGAACTGTTTTCAAGGGACGATTAGGCTAACTACGGTTCTAAAGATCAGAAATATGTGAATACTTTGGCCAGAACAATCCCTAAAATTAGATGACCATTGTACGATCTTCAAAGAAGTATAATCACAACAGTTTAAAATTCAGATGACAACCTCCAAAGAGGTAAAAAACATTTGGGGGGGCTATTCTCCCAGCAGGCCAGGAGACATAAGTGGAGGTCATTTATCGGGCTTCCTGCTGGGCGCCACGGCCCCCTGCTGGAAATCAGGTTTTTAATCTTATTAGCGGGCTTGGGACTGAAGTCTCCAGGCCCACTAGCCTCTCCCCCCGCCCCCACCAGGAGCGTTTTACTCCAGCTGGGTTTACAATAGCTCCCCACTAATGGGGAGCTGGCAGCCTGACCCTGCTGGAGTGAAAGGAGACCATGGAGGCCCCCCGGGAGGTTGGGGATAAGGGGGGAGGAGGGGGTGTGCCCCCTTGACATTGTCAGCCTGGCCCCCTGGCACTGCCCAAGGGGCACCTTGGCATCAGGACCTTTGAGGGAGAAATGGGTGGGGGTGTGGGGTGCCGGTGCCACTCTGCACTTGGAATCAGTGGCAAAGGGAGGGAGGACAGCCATCGTGGCGGGGGGGGGGGGGGGGGGGGGGGGGGGGGTCGGCTTGCCGGGGTAGCACGGGAGGGGGAGGGGTCTGAGCTGGCCAGGAGACATCCGGGAGGCCAGTGATTGAAGTGCTGGAGGGGGTTGGAGGGATAGCGTTCCAGGGTGGTGGCGCTGACCAGCAGTGCAGGGTTACTGCGCCGATCTCCGCTATGACAGATTGGCACATGCGCAGTGACCCGCTCAGTGCAATGCTGCCGGCCACTTGGGTGGGTCACAGATTTTCAGCGTGCAGCTCCCTGAGGCACTTTGCTGTGCACAGATGTGGGAGATGCATTCTGAAAATCCTGCTTAAAAAACCAGCGGGAGTTACTCCAGTTTTGACGTGAATTCAGCACTTAGAATGTTTTGGGAGAATCTCAGTAACAAAGTTCAAATAACGTACTTAAGTAAACATCAGGGAAAAGCTCTGACAAAGGGTCATCTGGACTTGAAAGGTTGGCTCTATTCTCTCTCCACAGGTGCTGTCAGACCTGCTGAGATTTTCCAGCATTTTCTGTTTTTGTTTCAGATTCCAGCATCCGCAGTAATCCGCAGTTTATACAGTTTAATAAGATACCTTGTCCAATTTATGATTTCAATTAAAATTCTGTCTGGCATGCGACAGAAATACTAACCTTTGTCCTGTGTACTGTCCTCTACATTGGCAGATATAATCATCATTCACTGGAATGCAAGTTCCACCATATAGACATGGGTTAGAGGCACAAGGGTTAACTGCAACCTCACAATGAATACCCATGAACAGAGAAGTACATTTACAGAAGTAACCTGTGAAAATAGAAGTTCGTGTAAAATGTGGTGACTAAAGATAATTAATAAAACTACAAATATTAAAACTGTAATAAGTACAGTAATCAGAACATAATGTATAATTTTGACAGCACACTATCAGTATCATTTTAAAAATCAACAATCCTATTGAGACAGTTGCCAATAGCCCGACCACCTTAAAATCTAGCCAGGAAATCAATGACCCATGTGAATCTTAAGTAATTTGTCACCTTAGATAAAATTAAGTCTGTCAATCCTTTGCTCAACTTAAATCAAATGAATGGAGAGTTCTGATGTCTTATGCATCTGTTATCAATGAAGAAATATACCTTAAAGGTCTGGATGTTGTGCTCTAAATAAAGAGATCATGGGTCAAACTCCTTATTTGTTCGCAGACCATTTTATTAGAATAACATCCAGAATTCTAGAGTATTACTATATTTAATACTTTCATAGAGACTAGTTAAAGTTCTTTATTTTCTTGTTGTGACATGGTGTGGTTGAGAACATTAACTTTAACAATGCTAAAATGTTCTTGGGGGTCGTTTAAAATGTAATACCTTGGAACAAAAATCACAGGGGCACATCATGGTAATAGTATTCCGAATGATGTTCTGAATAGAATGGCATATTTTATTTAGTGTGCAAATGTATAACTGGTTTAGTTGTGGTTAAATTGATTTTCTGGTCTGTGGCTACTTAATTCAAATGTCATAAAAACAGCCATTTAAAATCAAATCTAAAACCACTGTCACATACGAGTGATCGTAAGTGTACCAGCTGACCTTTTTTATGCATTCAAATTGTCGAAGGTGGTTGTAACTGGAATAATCAGGCACTCCTGAAAGAAGTATTACCAGTTAATAATATTAGTGGGAAACAGCTTCACAGAGTGCCACGGTTACTTCAGTCTGTAAGACGTCAATACTTTTAAGGTTGAAAAATAAATGACAGCCAATTGCAACATTTATGAGTCCCCATTGCCCAAACACCGAAGTAGAACATAAAACCAGGAACCAGGTCTTTAAAAGGTATCGAGAGGCATAGATAATGTAAATAGATCCACTTGATTTGGATTGGAAGAAGCAAGTTATAAAACTAATAAACTTTGTGCATGACAGGTGGAATATTTCCCTTCTGAAAAAGTAGAAATTCGATGAAACAGACTCACAGCAAAATTCGTCAAAGATTTGATTATAAACTCCTTCAAAAAGGAACAGGATACACTCTGGGTTAAAATTAAGATTTCATAGTTTTATAGACTAGCATAAATGGATATGGCAAAATATCCCACAGAATATAAGGAGCAGATATGGGATTGTGTTTCACATGCCCCTGTCTGGTGTGTTTTGGACAGGGGGGAGGGGGCATGTAAAAATAAGGTGGGCATCCAACCCGCCACCTTCCCCTCCATCCCCGAATGCACTGCCATATTATGAGGAGTGGGCAGGTGCTAAAATCGTCAGCCTGCGCACCATATTCAAATAAGGAATCAAGGGCTAATTTCACTTGTTTCAGGCCTAATTGACTCTCATAATTCACTGTCTGAGCTGTAAGACTTCTGGCATGGGCAGCTGGGCATGAGTGGGTAGCCAGATGCACCCACCCTACCCCCGATCGATCGATTCTCCCCCCCACCAGAGCAATAGGTTAGGATTGAAAACAGGAATATGGAAGAGTTTTGCTTGGGATCAATAAATTTATTTTGCGTAGAGCTTTGTCTCAAGCCATTAAAATGTTCAGAGCAGAATTCATAAAAGACTGGAGGAGGTTTGCTATGAAAGCAGAAAAGATGGGCCAAATAGTTATTTCTTATTCCAAGCTTCCTAATGCCTTTAAATTACTGAACACTTTGTTACGGATCTGGATCAACAATACAGCTGCTATTCACACTGGTTTCTGCATGATTTATTATTACACAAGTAATCATCAGTAACTACAGCAAACCATGAACTGAAACCTGGTCATTGCCATATACTTTGCTATTATAAAGGTTAAACAGAATGGTTCCAAGGGTAAGGGATTTCAGCTATAGGGTTAGATTGGGGTTGTTCTTCTTGAAGCAAAGGAGTTTGAGGGAAGATTTGGTGAAGGTGTACATATGACAGTTTTATGAAGTACACAAAGGAAAGTTGTTCCCATTAATTACTGGTATAAGCATGAGGAGATACAGATTTAAGGTTTGGGGTAAGAAATGCAGGGGGAATGCTAGGAAGAACTTCTTTTTATGCAGCAAGTGGTAATGGATCAAAACTCTCTGCTTAGGAAAATAATGAAAGTGGAGATGTCCAATGGCGTCAAAAGGAAATTGGATGGCCACTTGAATGAAATGGACTTGCAGGCCAAGAGGATAGACCAGGAGAATGAGACTGACTGGATTTGCTTTACGTGAAACCAGCATGGACCTAACTGGCCAATGACCCCCTTCCAAGCTATAATGATTCTTTGACTGAGTTGATAAATATCATAGTTAAAACATCACCATCTCACTTCTCAACACAAGTATTTTCATACTTGTAAGTGATCAACTCACCTCCATTAGGTAGTGAAGAGCATGTGCCGCTGTTCTGGCATGGACTGCTCAAACATCCTTCTGCAGGCACCAGAGAACATCCAGGAGACATTTCAACCGATTCCTCCATGACTGCGTAGACCCTTGGCTTGCTGTTCAAAGGTAACTCTTGCCCATTTAGCATAATGGATTCCAGACACCCTCTAAAACCATTACTGAGCTGTGGGCTTCGGCCATGCTTTGTGTGTGGCTGTCGAATATGGCCACCGAAGTACAAGAAATTGTCCAAATTTAGTGTCCTCAGGGTGCCTGGAGCCGTGCCAGCTGCTGTGTGGACCTTGTCCAGAACCAGGTTTGCATAATTGCCATTAACCACCAGTGAAACAGAATGCCATTCGCCATCATTGACTTGAATGCTTTGTACAGAAACAGTCCCTGGACCACTGCCACAGTCAAATTTGTACTGCAGCCTTCCATTGTTAATCTGCAAAATGGCAGTGGGAATATTAAATTGAATATTTTATTACTTGTTTCATAAAATTTAAAATCTGATGGATTTAGATCATGAAAACAGACTATAGGGTTTTGTGGTCAAGTTGCCACAAATCCAAATCATTCTTCAGTTCAAGATCATAACCTACTGTGCGGCAATAATCCTTTAAAAATTAAAATGAATTTAAATCTCCTAACCCCAACCAACTATCATAAATATGAAGGTAAATTGGATCCTATTGACCCAAAGTAATTTACACACTATTCCATTAACCTAATTGTGCAAAAGTATGATCACATTCGAGTAGTTTAGAAAATTTGATACAACAAACAAATACACAAAGAATATTAACAGATGCCTGCGAGTTCTATTAGTACATTTTAAAGTTTCACTTTATGAACATGAGCTGCACAAGTTTCTCTCATGGGGAAAAATAATATATGACTTAGCTCTATTTTAATTCATTTTAGTTAAGATGGTCATGTAAAATTCTCATCATTTAGCAAAATGGTGAATTTATTTTAAGTAAGCTGGTTAAAATTGCACAAGTTAGAATTGTACAAGTGAATTAATTTAATCCTAAGAACAGTCCTCTGTAATTTCTGCTCTGGATTTTTTGAGAAGCATGTACCTCTAGAATGCTGTAGTCTGTTCCTCTAGCATACATAACAACTGCATGTGGATAATAAGTCCGTAAGCGCAAGGAGAGTTTCATCTCTTCTTTGTTTTCATTCTCCATGAGGCGATACTTCACATAACTATTACCACTGAACGACAGAGAAGCGCCACCTGAAAATGCAAGGCAATTAACACAGGTCCACTCACTTTTTTAAAAAAATCAAATAAATATGACAGAGTGAAAACTATGTTTGCGTTATGATGAATAAATCTTTGCATTAAATTTTAAAGTGTGTTATTTGAAAAATCCTTACCAGAGCATTGACTGAGTTTGGGATTTTTGCATAAACAATTATAGCTCTCTTCCTTTGCATCAGGTACACATTCAGTATCAGGAGTGCAAAGATTATTTTCACAGAGTTTATGTACCATATGGCATTTGCTGCCTAGTAAAAATAAACACAAATTATTCAATACAAAACACAATGTACAATAACTTAAATTTAGTTTATGCATCAAAACAATTAGACGGTTCAACAATGACAAATTGTGCAAACACATATTAATGTAAAAAAAAATATTTGTCCCTTTGCATACATTTGTTGTGTTAGTTTGTAAATTATTTGGGTAACATGACAAAGCCTTGTTAAAAAACTGCATCAGGTATACCATAACATGAGATATACAAACACTTGTCTTGCTGATCAACTTTTGAGAGTAGTTTTAAGTGATTGCTTTATGAAAAGCACTGTACTATATTACAGGAAAGTCATACATTTAACATGTTTAAGATTTCTGTCAAACTCAAGCAGGCAAGTATTTCTGTATTTCACAATTGGCCCCTTCACACACTTTTTTATACATAGTTATATAGAGCTGACTGATTTTATAATATGCACCTTACCTTTGCAAAGACAGGCGGATGTTCTGTGGTGCCGTGGGGTTACAAAGCTTAACCTAGCAGTGCTGTGCGTCGACATGGCATTTGTGTCTATAGCAATCTTCTCTTCACAATACTTCATAGGACAGTCTAGGCCAGCACAAAGTTTATGAATGACTTTCAGTATTCGGACACCCATCATTTCTTCAATGCCTAACACTGAGGTATTCAGCTTATGGAAAAGCACTTCAGGCAGATGGAAAGAATTGCTTGCTTTATTGACTGTAAGGAGAACATCCAAATTTGAAGGTGGCTCAGAAGGCTGCAGACTAATAACATGAAGATCATGCCTTCTGACGCCAAGAATATTTCGTAATGCTCTGTGGAAGTTCCGCCAATAATCTCCTATAAACTCCTCGGGTGTAATATTTGCAAACTGAATGGCAATAGAGTGGTTGACCTGATTTTCAGTTACTTGTTTAACATGCACATAAACATCAGCGGCTGTTGTGAATCGACCATCAGTTACAGTGACGTTCAGAACATATTGTCCAACATCCAAAAGCTTATGTGCGATCATTTTGCCATCAGTGCTGGAAACTGCAAATGAGTTTCCAGTGTTTGACGCAAGACTGTATGTGAGAGTATCATAAACATCCTGGTCTGTTGCATGAATCTTTCCGATAACACCGCCTGCATACTCTTCTCCGACAGTAGTTATGTAAATTTCCAGGGGAAGAATAGCTGGAGGATAAATACTTTCTTCAATAATTTTAAGCTTTATGAATGTTGATGAGGTTAATGGAGGTCGCCCACTATCAGTTACCTAAATAAAAAGAAATTAAATTGGCATTAGAATATTCCACAGTTTTTTTAAAAAATTGCATTTATTTGCAATTCATATTCATGATGTACTTCACGTAACTACATCTCAGAGAATGCAAAATGCGTTTACAAAATGACTTTCTTGTAGTGCAGCATTTCAGTATCCATTTGCAAATTTCTTTTAGAAACACTGCAGTCCAAATAGGTACCAACTGTTGTTAAGTTTCACACTGACTAACCTTTTTCCTCAAGACACAAGGGGGGATACAAGAATGATATATACTCAAGTCTGTATAAATCTTGGGTGTTAAGAGTATTTCTTCTATTTTCCCTCAATGGACATAGCTACAGACTCTGAAATCCCTGCATTTATTGATTTCAGAGAAGCAGACCTGCTTCAGTGACAACACAAAAAGTATTCCTCATGAGCCCCAGCTGGTTCAAATTATTGATAGCAATAGAATAGGTACAGTCACAGCTTGTTTACAACATGTTCATAAAATATTTTCTGTTTTAGTTTCAAAATGCGCCATAAACGGATCAAGGATGTATCAACCCCATTGCTACTAATGCAGAAGGGCAGGCAGCAACACATCATTCCTTCGTGTCAGCTTCCTTACAACGGGCAGAACACAAGGTTTTCATAGAAATGTCAGAAGGCAAAATTATTAAGAAAGCTAAAGTAAAACACAAGTTCTAGCCAGGATTTACATTGGATTTTGTACATTTTTCAACTCTCACCTAAAACAGATGTAAAATTTGGTGGTAAAAACCTAAAACATTTTAGGGATCGGGTTTAGCTAGAAGCACTGCCTAGCACTCAATGTTAACATGTAGGGCTCTTGCAAACCCACTGGGACAAGAAAAAGCAGCAGTTCCATGCGCAAGTCAACCAGAAGTTGGCAGTAAAGAAGGGTCAAGGGAATGGAAGCAGTGCTCTGTGGGAAGGAGTTCCCTATCCAAACATTGACAGTGGGCCGCAGGTATTTGTCTGGTCCAAAGAGGAGCATGGGCCCAATTTCAAGGCCATTTATAAACCAACTTCCAAAGTCCCTTTAAAGACCACTGGCCAGGCCACTTCTGCCTGGCACAAATGTGCAGAACTCCATTCATCTGTTTTTGCAATTGTAAAATGGCTCCTACAACTGGCAGAGGACCTTGAATTGCACATGCAATCACCAATGTCAGGTGAAATTTCTGGGGGCACCCATTTATAGGCTTCCCTGGAAAATCTATCAGCTTAGCCCTGGGCAACTAAGGAGCAGTCACTACTTTCCTGACGGTTTCACACATCATCATTAACGGGGTGACCAGCAGTTGAAAGTCATGGGCATCATTTTTATTTGCCCTTGTTAAAAAAAAGTCTCCCTTGTAAGCTTTTTTAAATTAAACATCTATATCAATAATTTCAGTATGTTTATTGAATTATTGGGATTGAATTAAAAAAATTCTGTTTATAAAGTTATTTCAAAGTAATAAATATTGTGCACTGTGGGTAAATTGTGACATTTAAAGCAGTTTGAACCGTTCCATTATGCAGCACCATGCACTACTACCAACTATCTACAATGTCCTATGGTTGCTCAAAGACAAAAATTCAAACAATGTTCATTTTAATTTTTCCTGCTTCTGGTAAGAACAGGTCGATAGTGTTTTTTGTCTTCTGAAGTTTTCCTCAAACCTCGTCATAACATGTACAATCCTTTTTATTTTGACAATGTCTTTTCTCTTCTTCTGATAGTAGAAACTTATGTTGTAGTACACTTCCATGTATGTGTGGTGGGCACTCTCAAATACCATGCTTAAAATGGCACTTCTTCCTATGCGAGCCCACACTCAGTCAGTCAGTGCTGGCAGGCTTAATTTATTATTGGGGATTTAAGATATATAGGAGTAGCCCAATATTCCTGCACTTTGGCCTTAGATTCACTGGTCAGCAATCATTGCACTGTCTGTGTGGAGTTTGCACATTCTCCTCGTGTCTGCGTGGGTTTCCTCCGGGTGCTCCGGTTTCCTCCCACAGTCCAAAGATGTGCGGGTTAGGTTGATTGGCCATGTTAAAAATTGCCCCTTAGTGTCCTGGGATGAGTAGGTTAGAGGAATTAGTGGGTAAAATATGTAGGGATATGGGAGTAGGGTCTGGGTGGGATTGTGGTCGGTGCAGACTCGATGGGCCGAATGGCCTCTTTCTGTACTGTAGGGTTTCTATGATTTCATTGGATGGTGGAGATTGGTACAGTTGACTGTACAGGCTGAAATTAACGAACAAACCGTGGACTAGGAACCAGGGGCGGAATTCTCCCCAAAAAATTCTAAGTGACGAATTTGCGTGAAGATTGGAGTAATTCATGCTGTTTTTTCAGTGGGAGTTCAGAGAAGAACTCCCACTGCAGAGGCCACCAGCGTGAATGTCATTAAATTTCAGTGGGTGGCGCCTATCCCGCGGAAGAGGTTGGCAACATAGCATTGAGCAGGCCACTGCACATGCGGCGATCTGTCAATGCCGAGATCGGTGCATGCAGAGTGGCCCCCCGACTGATGGCCTCCCGATTACTGGCCAGGTCATCACTAACCAGCCCCGCGACCCCCGCAACTGCGGTTCTCCGCCCCCCACCATGGCCCAATCGCTGGCCCCCCCATACATTCCCGGGCCCAGTCCTGACTCCCCCCCCCCCCCCCAACTTCCTGCCCTGCCTCCATCTGCACGCCCCCTCACCAATTATCCCGCCCACGCAGTCCTGAGCTCCCAACCACCCCCCCCACCCGCCCACCCAGCAGGTTGACCACCCTGTCCCCCACCAGCCCGCCCCAATCGCTGGTCTCTCCCCCCCCCCCCCAACGATCCCTATGCAGAATGGCAGCGCCAACCCCCCCAACAAATGCCCCCTAGGCTCCGCCCCAAATAGGCCCTGCCCCTTATGCCTTTTCCCCATGGCATTGCCCCATGGGCAGTGCCCAGGCTGGCACTGCGAGGGTGCCGATGCCCAGGGGGCAGCCCCACCCCTCTGGGGGGCCCGATTGTCCCCCCTTCACTCCAGTGAGGCCGGACCACTAGCTGCCCGTTAGTGGGGAGGTAATCATATTTGAACTATATTACAACGATCATGTAAATGGTCTTTGCACCTCCCTGCTGATTTCTGGCACTGAGCAGACGTTGCCAGAAATCCGGTGCTGGGAAATGCAAGCGGGGCGCGAACGCTCCTGCAAACGGCTGACGCAAGAATCTCCTGACCCGCTGTGCTAAAAAATTAGCGCAGCAGGGAGAATCGCGGCCCAGATCTATGCGGTTTCGTTGTACAGCAGTACAACAAGCAATAACATGCTTAATTTGTCATTGTAGGATAAATCTTTTAATCACTAGCATTCTTGGCATAGAGATTTTAGTGACACGAATGAACATTAGGAATTCAGGACAGAAGTCAGTGAACCCAGGTACTCAAGTTGCATATTTACTGTACATTAAAATTAATAGAAGGAAAATTGAACAGCATATCACTGATCAAAGATCCCAAATCCATGATGTGTAATCCCTCGTGAACTTTTGCAGTGGGAACAGGCACTTGCAAAATTTACCCTTACAATCACATCAAATTCATTGTGTTTCATGCACAACAAGAAAAACACTTAGACAATGCACAACGTATCATGGAGACACAGTCAGACTACTGAACACTTAGTGCCCATAATAAAGCACAAGATTAGATTCTGCTTTTACCTGTACTTGCAGCAGATACATATCTTTGATCTTGTGGTTGAGATGAGACGATGATATGAGTAGGCCATTTGGATTTATCTGAAATTCGTTCTCTTCATTTCCACTAATGATTGTAAAAGTGAATGGAGGGCCATTGTGTGAAGAATCTCTGTCTATCACTTGGAGCTGTAGCACACTAGCACCAACAGGCTTGTTTTCCTACAAAATGGATACAGTTAATGCTCAATAAGGTTGTGTTTCCTCTAAATCACATAATATAATTGCTACCCCATTGAAGGCTGTGCCTTCAATTGTCTAGGCCCCAAGTTCTGGAATTCCCTCTCTAGATCTCTCTGCCTCAGTATCCTATTTTCTCTCTTAAACTTACCGCTTTGATCAAACTTTTGGTAATCTGACCTCTTATCGCCTTGAGTATTGCTGAAATAAGGGAGGCATTTTTTGTCAAAGCTTTTCATCTTGCGCTCATCAAGACAAGAATGCCAGGCAGAAAAAACATGTGCACACATTGCGCCTGTTGCAGCTAATCAAAGTAAGTGACAGCCACTCATTGTTTCATTCCTCAGGGCAATGCCTTTACCAGAGTTAAGCTGCTGAGTTAACCGTAACTGACAGTTAACTGCCAAGCATCATCAACTGGAGCATTCTCCATAGCGACACCTCGACCAATCAGAGTCCACTTGCCAACCAACTTGCACTCTCTTATATAGTATAAATTGTTGTTCCCTTTACACTTGGTATTCTCATGAATTGTCCTGACGTGTACAATATAAAAACAATGGCAAAAAAGTATTTTTTTTCAGCAATACTCAAGTATTGAGTATTAAGGGCGGCACGGTAGCACAGTGGTTAGCACTGCTGCTTCACAGCTCCAGGGACCTGGGTTCGAATCCCGGCTAGGGTTGCTGTCTGTGTGGAGTTTGCACATTCTCCCTGTGTCTGCGTGGGTTTCCTCCGGGTGCTCCGGTTTCCTCCCACAGTCCAAAGATGTGCGGGCTAGGTTGATTGGCCATTCTAAATTGCCCCTTAGTGTCCCGGGATGCATAGATAGAGGGGTTAGTGGGTAAAATATGTAGGGATATGCGGATAGGGCCTGGGTGGGATTGTGGTTGGTGCAGACTCGATGGGCCGAATGGCCTCTTTCTGCACTGTAGGATTCTATGATACCAAATGGCGATCTGGCTTGATTTCATACTATGATTTTTTAAATTCATTCGCGGGATATTGCCAGCATTTATTGCCCATCCCTAGTTGCCTGAGGGCAGTTGAGAGTCAACCACATGCTGTGGCTCTGGAGTTGCATGTAGGCCAGGCCAGATAAGGACAGGAGATTTCCTTCCCTAAAGGACATTGGTGAACCAGATGGGTTTTTCTGACAATCGACAATGGTTTCATGGTCATCAGTAGATTCTTAATTCCAGATGAATTCAAATTCCATCAGCTGTAGTGGGATTCGAACCAGGGTCGCCAGAGCATTAGCTGAGTTTCTGAATTAATAATCTACTGACAATTCCACTAGGCCATTGCCTCCCCAATTTATAATGTTCCTGGAAAGTGTGTTGATTTGTTTCATTACATTACAAGACGCGATATTGTTGTTGCAGTTGCTGGTTCAGCCTGAGAGAGAGACTGGGGAGAGGATGAAGTTAAAGGAAACATAGAAACATAGAAACCCTACAGTGCAGAAGGAGGCCATTCGGCCCATCGAGTCTGCACCGACCACAATCCTACCCAGGCCCTACCCCCACATATTTTACCCACTAATCCCTCTAACCTACGCATCTCAGGACTCTAAGGGACAATTTTTAACCTGGCCAATCAACCTAACCTGCACATCTTTGGACTGTGGGAGGAAACCGGAGCACCCGGAGGAAACCCACGCAGACACGAGGAGAATGTGCAAACTCCACACAGACAGTGACCCGAGCCAGGAATCGAACCCGGGACCCTGGAGCTGTGAAGCAGCAGTGCTAACCACTGTGCTACCAGAATGGAGTTTCTTTCTATTTCTGTACTCAAACCAGAATTCAAATTGTATTCAAAAATACAAGTACACAGACTAAAGCTCATTTAGTTGAGCATTCTGTCTCCAGGTAGCAGGTTATAACTATGAATTGACAAACTGATTGCTACATTGTTTCCTTCTGGATGCTATCAGTTCTGGATGAATGAGTCTATTAGACAGAGTACTATACATTCACTGCATCTCCGAGGAAGAAAGGTTTGACATAATCCGTATCAATTCCTTTAAACTGAGCTGCTCCCCAGTTGATTAAAGAATGATTTTTTTTAGAGATTGTGGAACACTGCTCTGGTAGAGCCCTACAGTGGACAACAGGACTTATTCACTGACATAAAACATGCCAAGACTAAGCTTTTTACAAAGCAGCAATCATATTACAATTCTCTATCAGAAGCAATTCATTCATGGGATGTGGGTGTCGGTGGCTAGCCCAGCATTTATTGCCCATTCCTAATTGCTCTTGAGAAGGCAGTGGCGAGCTGCCTTCTTGCAATGCTGCAGTCCAGGTGCTGTAGGCACACAGTGCTTTTAGGGACGGAATTCCAGGATTTTGACTGAGTGACAGTGAAGGAACAGCAATATGTTTCTGAATCAGGATAGTGAGTGTTTTGGAGGGGAACCTCCATGTGGTGGTATTTCCATGTGCCTGCTGCCCTTGTCCTTTAGAATGGTAGAGGTCATGGGATTGGAAGGTGCTGCCGAAGGAGCCTTGGTGAGTTTCTTGTAGATAGGTAGCTGCCATTGTGCATCATTAGTGAAGGGAATGAATGTTTCTGGATGGGAACCCACCAAGCAGGCTGCTTTGTCCTGGATAGTGGCAAACTTCTTTGGAGCTGCACTCATTCAGGCAAGTGAAGAATATTCCATCACACTCTTGACCTGTGCCTTGTTGATGGTGGACATGCTTTGGAGAGTTAGGAGGTAAGTTACTTGCTGCAGGGTTCCTAATCTCTGTAGCCACATTATTTACATAGTTAGTCCAGTTCAGTTTCTGGTCAATTTTAACCCACAAAATGTTGATATTGGAAGATACAGTTATGATAATGCTTTTGAACGTCAAGGGTTGTTTAGATTTTCTCTTACTAGAGAAGGTCTTTTCCAGGCACTTGTGTGGCATGAATATTACTTGCCACTCATCAGCCCAAGCCTGGATATTGTCCAGGTGTTGCTACGTTTGGAAATGGACAATGATACTGAACATTGTTTGTTGATGATTGCACATTCTGACCTTATGATGGAAGGAAAGTCATTGATCAAGCAGCTAAAGATGGTTGGGCCTAGGACATTACCCTGTGGAAATCCTGCAGTAATGTCCTGGAACTGAGATGTTTGACTTTTAACAACAACAAACATCTTCCTTTGTGCTAACTATGACTTCAACCAGTGGAGAGTTTTTCCCAGATTTCCTTTGACTCTAGTTTTGCTTGGGCTCCTTGATGCCACACTTGGTCAAATGCTGCCTTGATGTCAAGGGCTGTCACTCTCACCTCACTTCTGGAGTTCAGCTCTTTTGTCCACGCTTGACCCAAGACTGTAATGAGGTCAGGAGCTGAGTGACCCTGGCGGAACCCAAACTGAGCATCAGTGAGCAGATTATTGTTAAGCAAATGCAACTTGATACCACTGTTGATGATCCTTTCCATCACATTACTGATGATCGAGAGTAAACTGATGAGGCTTGAATTGGCCAGTTTGGATTTATTCTACTTTTTGCATATAGGACTTAACTGGCACTTTTCCACATTGCTAGACAGATGCCAGTCATGTGGCTGTACTGGAACAGCTTGGCTCGGGGGCGTGGCAAGTTTTGGAGCACATATCTTTAATACTATAGCTGGAATACTGTCAGGCCCATAGACTTTGCAGTATCCAGTCGCAAATAGATTGCAAGTTTTGATTTGTATCAATGAAAATTTCTGCAACAATCCCTCCCTCCTGACTAGGAGATAAACATGTAGTATTCGCAGCATGGAAGGAAAAAATCTTCAGAAATAAAAAAGGTGGTGACATATTCTAGAAGTTTTAAGCTGAACTGATGATTTTTTTTCTAACTTGTTGTATGGGGTCCCAATTAATTAGCTGGCGGCATGATTCAATGTGCAACTTCCTGATCTTGTGTTGTTCTCTTGCTGTTTCTACATGAAAAGAGTGTGTAAAAACGCAACAACTTAATGTGGTGAGCACAAAAGTGAGAGTTCCAAAATTCACCAATTCAAAAAAATGCTTTGTTTAAGACTTAGCAATTATTGCTCCTCCTTAGTAAATGTACTTCTTTAAAAAAAATCACAGATGTTACTGAGTCTTACTGGAATTTTTGATAATGCTTACCTGGATGATAACACTGTAGTTTGCCTGTGAGAACATGGGAGGATTATCATTGACATCAGCCACATCAATATTGACTGTTGTGGTATTGAACCGAGATGGAAAACCATTGTCTGAGGCTTGCACTGTCAGGGTGTAGCCAGATATCTACAGAAGAGCAAAATGATCAACAAGATATGTCTATGCATAATGGATACATTTTCATAAAGCAAGGATATTGATGTTTTTTCCATTTACAAATTTCATATTAAAAAGTTAAATTATAGTCACATTCAAAATGCAGCAGGTGCCTTTGCATCTAATAGAGCCCGATTATGTAATACCTTTAAAGAAAAGCTAAACACGGTTTACAACTTAATGACTTGTGACACGTTCTCAGTTTTGGGTTATTTAACAATGGATCAGCAACTCATTATGCAAAGAAATAATATTAATAAATGGAAGATTTATTTAAGTAACAGGTTTACTTCTAATCTACTTACCTTTTCTCGATCCAAATGTTGCGCCACTTTTATTTCCCCGGTGGTAAAGTCAATAGTAAATGGGTTTCCCTGATTGCCATTAATAATAGAGTAATGAATCTGGTTGTTTGCTGGACCATCTGAATCATCAGCCACCACCTATAGAAAATGGTAAGACCATTAGGGCAACATTATTTTGTATTTCAACATACCCTTAACATGTGGCAGTGCACTGAGACCCAGTACCAATATATTTTCCCTTGGGAAATAACTTTTGTTACAAACATGATCAGTGTTCACATGTGCTAATGGAAGTTCTGTTCCAGACGCATATTACATAAGCAAACATAATTACAATGTTTCATTAAGAATTCAAGCTTCAAGTTTCTGTTTGCAGGGCATTTTATATGGAAACAATATATTCGTTATATTTTATCCAATTTTTGACAACCATTCATCAGATAAATCAGAAAATTAATTTACACTTTGGTTCAAATAAAAACTACACTAAAACTCACATTGTAAGGATTATAGAAATGCTTTTGTTTTTAGACTTGAACAACGGGTCTTTGGATTTTAGTGCAAATGACGTTCTGGAAAAGTTGTAGTTTGTGGAAGTGTGGAGGCCAACAATAGGAGTGCTGCAGAAATGTTGCACTGTGTCAGAAACCATGGTCTACCCCACAGACATAAGCAGAAGACCTACTCTTGTTATCTTGCATGAGTGATAAAAGGTGAGAGACTTGAACGCGAATTATAGAAAGTTAACATGGAGACACAGTCAGTAATTAAGAACACAAGTAGTACATTCGCCTTGATTGTGAAGTAGTTGCAATAAAAACAGTGTGGAATTCTTTCTGCAAATATGGCCTTAGAAGGAGTGCAATAAACATCCACTAGATTTTTGAAAAATTATTAATTCACATATCAGGTTTCCTGAGACACTGGTGTGTGGAACAGGACAGGAATGTAGGAAATGTGAATTTGTTAAATATATACGTATTATGTAGCTGATCTCCCAATAGATCAAATTACTCGATCAATAGTACCACAAAACACAAGATTATTCCTCCAGTCGTCAAGTGCTTCCAAAATAACTGTCATTATCAGAAACAAGATCAGAGGGTGCTGGAAAAACTCAGTAGGTATGCCAGCATGTGCCAAGAGAGCGACAGAGTTAACGTTTAGAGTCCAATTGGTGAAGAGTCTATGGACTTGAGATGTTAACTCTGTTTGTCCCGATTGATGCTGACAGATCTGCTGAGTTTTTCCAGTGTCCTCTGTTCTTGTTTCAGATTGCAGCATCTGCAGTATTTTGCTTACTTTTATTACAAGTTTGTCCACATATCCACCATTATGGAGCAGCACGGAAGTTTATTTTTCCTGTCTAATCTAGCTCGATACTTGTGCATTATTTTACATTGCCCATCATCATCCAAGAGTTTGTTAATTCCATTTCAACTCCATGATGTGGAGATGTTGACATTGGACTAGGGTGGGCACAGTAAGAAGTCTCTCAACACCAGGTTAAAGTCCAACAGGTTTATTTGGTAGCACGAGCTTTTGGAGCGCTGCTCTTTCATCAGATGAGTGGATAGCTGGGTTCACAAACAGGGCATATATAGACACAGACTCAATTGCAAGATAATGGTTGGAATGTGAGTCTTAACAGGTAATCAAGCCTTTACAAGTACAGACAATACGAGTGGAGAGAGGGTTAAGCACAGGTTAAAGAGGTGTAAATTGTCTCAAGCCAGGACAGTTAGTAAGATTTTACAAGCCCAGGCAAATCGTGAGGGGAGTGTGACATGAACCCAAGATCCCGGTTGAGGCTGTCCTCATGTGTGCGGAATTTGGCTATCAGTTTCTGCTTGGCAATTCTGCGTTGCCGTGTGTCTTGAAGGCCGCCTTGGAGAACGCTTACCCGAAGATCGGGGGCTGAATATCCGTGACTGCTGAAGTGTTCCCCGACAGGAAGGGAACACTCCTGCCTGGTGATTGTCGAGTGGCGTCCATTCATCCGTTGTCATAGCGTCTGCATGGTCTCGCTGATGTACCACACCTCGGGACATCCTTTCCTGCAGCGTATCAGGTAAACAACGTTGGCTGAGTCTTATGAGTTACTCGTGCGACTCGGCCAATGTTGTCTACTGATACGCTGCAGGAAAGGATGTCCCAAGCTATGGTACATCAGCGAGACCATGCAGATGCTACGGCAACGGATGAATGGACAGCGCTCGACAATCACCAGGTAGGAGTGTTCCCTTCCTGCTTGGGAACACTTCAGCAGTCAAGGGCATTCAGCCTCCGATCTTCGGATAAGCATTCTCCAAGGCAGCCTTCAAGACACAGGACAACGAAGAATCGCCGAGCAGAAACTGATAGCCAAGTTTCGCACACATGAGGGCAGCCTCAACCGGGATCTTGGGTTCATGTCACACTACCTGTAACCCTCAATTTGCCTGGGCTTGTAAAATCTTACTAACTGTCCTGGCTTGAGACAATTTACACCTCTTTAACCTGTGCTTAACCCTCTCTCCACTCGTATTGTCTGTACTTGTAAAGGCTTGATCACCTGTTAAGACTCGCATTCCAACCATTATCTTGCAATTGAGTCTGTGTCTATATATGCCCTGCTTGTGAACCCAACTCTCCACTCATCTGATGAAGGAGCAGTGCTCCGAAAGCTCATGCCACCAAATAAACCTGTTGGACTTTAACCTGGTGTTATGAGACTTATACTCTTCCAGCATCAAGTCTAATCTCACTCTTTTCCCACCAAAATAAATGTATTCATAACTTAAGTGCCCTAGTGAGTGGGATCATCTATTCCATTCTTCTCTGCATTCTTTCTAATACATCTATAGCATTTTTTTTATCCTTCATATAACATTATTACTTTTAGGCATGTTAAACAGTAGGCTCAGATGAGAACAGTGAAAACTAAATTCAATACAGATCAAGAAAATGTTGTTGATCAGAGCTGTCGAGAATTGAAATAGAGGTAAAAAAATTGGAGCCATTTAAAACACAACAGATTGAATTAGAGTAATGGTGGGTTGAGTTTATATGTGCCATATCACCCTGACTTTTAAGTTTTGTTTTGTTAATTCCTTCTTCTCCCATTATGCTATTATTCTTGACTCTTAAACGAGGACAAAAACCATGTAAAGTGTTGAACATACTGTAACAACCAGCTGTCCCAAAGGAGCATCTTCACTGATCACTGCCATGTATACATTGTGGCTAAATTTAGGAGTGTTGTCATTGATGTCTGTCACATTGATATTCACTGTTGCTACATCATTAAGTGAAGGTGTTCCACCATCCGTGACTTCAACTGTCAAATAATATTCATGAGATGTCTCAAAGTCCAGGTTTTTAAGCACAAAAATGGCACCTGATAAAAATAAAATGGCAAGTTAATAGAAACGATAATAAAAAAAAAACACATTGATACAGGAATTATGTAAAGGTTCCTTTAAATCTTAACAGATTGAATGCACAAAATAATGTAGGAAATGTGGATCTTTTTATACTCATTGCATTTTTATATCTTGTTCAACATTTTTGTATTGCATGCACCATGACATTTTTTTATGTGTAATTTGTATCTTGTATAGGCTCCTGCTAAGGGTTAATTCCAAATGTATTTTCAACTGAGGATATATGGCCTGGGTGATTTCAATTAAAACAATCACACTATAATGGGATTGAAGGGGTGAACTGATGGGAAAAGGGAAATAGGGTGTGTTATCAGTTGTTATCAAATGATTTGCTTTGAAATGTACAGATCAATGGACTTTAGAGCTATAACCAAAAGAGTTTAAGCTTATTAAGTCTGGCAAATACGTATATAGGAAAAAAGTTAATGATGGGCTGTTAAGGTGTTGAGGATATCCGGTTCAGGTTATGAGCATGGTACAAATGAAATACCAAGATCAAACTACACCAATATTAGGAGAAAGCAAGAGCCATAGTTACAGGGAATAAAAGGAAAGGACACTGAAAAGTTTGTTGCAGAGACTTCAAGAGGACACAATGAGGTAAGAAAGAACAGGAATCATAAACCATTTGCGCCACCACAAGCCAGTGGGAAGCATGAACAATTTAAACTTGGATATCCACTGCCTTCATTTGTTAACTATAATTTTGTTGCTTAAATTATCCTGTCAATGCTGCATTAAGTGCCTCCTTATTTGAAATTTGTCTGATCTCTGAACCTCTTAAAATAATCAATGTATTATCACTGATTATTTTCAAATTTAACTACAATTATTATAATGCAAGAAAATACCTGTATTTGCATCAATACTGAACTTCCCATGTTCATTGCCACTGATGATGGAATATGTAATCTCTGCATTGGCTTCAATGTCCCTGCTGGCTGCAAATACCTGAAGAACCTCAGTTCCTAAAGAAGTATCCTCAGAAAGTGTGGCGAGGTACTCTCTGTGCTCAAACACAGGCGGGTTGTCATTGATATCGAGTACAGAAACCAACACCGTAGAGACAGAGGATAGTTTTTTGAGTGCGCCTTGATCAGTGGCTTTCACAACTAGGTTGTAGGAAGCTTGGAGTTCTCGATCTAAAGTTTTCTCCAGACTGATGATTCCAGATAACTCATCAATGGAGAAGTGCTCGTCTGCAGAATCCACAAGTGAATAAAGTATCTGACGATTCAACCCTATGTTTTAAAATTGAAGAAAGAAAGCAGTTCAATCAATGTCTTCACTTCATGAACTTTGATTTAAACAACACAAACAATGCAGCATGTTTCCAGTACATTACCTTTGCTGAAGTAGCAAAATTAACTTCATAAATTTAGCAAAAGGAAATGGCCATCTTGTGCTAGTTTAAAATGCTTGGTCCTTAATATAGTAAATTCATAATTGTACTATTGTTTTATGTTGTGATATATGGTATCTATCCACACATATCTCAGGTGAAAGGTGCTAGCAATACAGATTTTTAAATTATCCACTACTGATTGGAGTAAACAAAAATAATTGCTATGCAGTATTAACAAATTATGAGAAATACAATTCACTTTTTACTCAGGAAAGAAATACAGAAACATATTTGAGAATATCTCGCCTCCTGTAGTAATTATCTATATTATTTGCTTAGAGTCACAAAGCTCAAATAGTTCAAACACAACTGGTTCTGCATGGGCTGTTAGTGTTCTATCATTTTTGTAAAAGTTACCATCATTTTATCCCCACATGCGCTACATACTTTTGAATGGCTCATTCTTCTCCCTTGACCCATCAAACTCTCCAAGGAGAAGCTTCCTTCACCTGGCATCCCACCCTCCTCCCAAGTTCCAACACCAGGCTCAATACAAGACAGAAATTTGAAGCTGAATCACACAATTTGGCAGGTTCTGTACACAAATTGATAGATGCTAACAGTGCCAACTGCACTGCTGGAATAACGTATTACAAGAGACTCAGACTGAATCTGCACCCAGCAAGTCCATGCAATAACATCAATATCAGTGGTGCTGAATGTACTCGGAAGTTTCAGACAAAATGTTTTGTTTTTAAAAAGTGCAAAGTCTATAACATTTTGTAACAAAATCTTAACTTGTAAAATGTTGTTGGCTAGAATCCAAACTTCAACCTCCTTAGATTTCTGGACCTATGAGCTAAAAGTGACAATACTGCTTTGATCTACAGAACATTAAGTCCTGGTGAACAAGACAGAATTATAAATTGCGAGCTAAATGGCAGAGAGACAGATAGTGAGGTATATCTTGCTTCCCAAGTTACAGGATCATTATTCTTCTAAACTATTGGAATAAAATGATGATAGTTCAGTTGAAAAAAAATCCTTTAGCAGCACAGGTTTCATTATCAAGCTATAAACTATATTATTAATAACCTGCAAATGCAAAAAATCAACAATTATGTTTACAATAGGCTTTTAAAAACATGAACCGGGCAAAGGGGATCTACCGGGGGTGCACAGTTAAATGTAGCCCCTGGAAGGAGAGGGACAAGCCTGGGCAGTAGCCTGGCACTTCCTCCTGGACAGCTCCATTGGGGGTGGGTTCCACTTATCAGTTGAGGTGGGGTTTCCCTCTGTGTGTGTGGGTTTCCCGTGTCTGTGTTGAGGGGGCGGGGGGGGGGTTTCCCGTTATGTCTGTCGGTTTTTTCCAGCATGACGGCGTGGACCATGCCTTCAGATTTTTTCTGCGCACAGTGCTGGATTATCTGGAGAGAATAACCAGTTGTGCAGCCTGAGAGCTGCATGCCAATTTTCTTGCCTCAGTCTGCACTGTGAAAATTCTGCCCTTAGTCTAACACCTGGGTATCTCCACAACTCACACACTCTGCCACTCTTAGTCAGCCTCCTGGTCACCCTCACCTGACTATTCACACAACCCCACCCCAACTACCCCTCCGCATGAAAGCCGGGATTGGAAGACTCCAGAAGAAACGACAGCAGAGTTGCAAAGTTTACTTATTAGTCACAAGTCGGTTTACATTAACATTGCAATGAAATTACTGTGAAAATCCCCTAGTCGCCACACTCCGGCGCATGTTCGGGTACACTGAGGGAGAATTTAACATAGCCAATGTACCTAACCAGCATGTCTTACAGACTGTGGGAGGAAACCGGAGCACCTGGAGGAAACCCACGCAGACACGGAGGACAGGGCACAGGCAGTGACCCAGGTCAGGAATCGAACCCAGGACCCTGGCGCTGTGAGGCAGCAGTGCTAACCACTATGCCACCGTGCCACCATGGGGGAAACTTCTGAGCACAGCGACAATCCATTCATCATTGCTACTACTTGGAAGATCTGGGCAAATCTAATATCTTAAAATCCATTTACAAATGTTCAAATAAAGCATGTTAGAGTAACTACTACTGAAATAATTTGAACTATGCTGAAGAAATAAAATGTGCCCAACATCATTACTGAATTCATCACGGTGGAAAACACATGATTAACAATTTATATTGCATTTATGTAACTGCTAGCGGGCTTCACTAATCTCTTAGCATCCAGTCTGATTTATGCACAGAACATTATCATGATGAACGTTTTGGTTAATTGCATTGACACGACTGATTCTCTCTCTACGTTTTCACTTAAATTATCAGTCACACATCAGAATATGAGCTTTATGTGAGTTAAAAATAAACACTCTTGGTAAGGAAATGTAAAATTGCTGGTTAATTATTGTTTAGTTATGCTAGAGGCTCTTTTGTTAATTGTCATTTTAAAAAGCTCTGCTTTAAATGAATGATTCATAAAATAATAAAACTCAGTTGTAAGTAGCAATATTAACTGTTACAATCACTAAAATGGAACGTCCTGGCTTTCAGAACGTTTTATATCATTTCTCATTGGTTGCTAAACTCCTCGCACTTCCCCACCAACCCCACCCCCCCACCATGAAACGCTTACGAATTCCAATATTACATGTATCTGCAATCAAGCTTAATTTTAGTCCTTCTACTTACACCCGTTAGGGTTTTAGGGTTACAGTTCAAGCCCAGAGGAGGGGCCAAGGATTTTCAAGCTTTGTGTGTTTGCCTGGAGTTCCACTCACTTTAATGGACATAGCTTCAAATGATTTTCCCCAAAGTACCGTGATAATATCCTGTTTATGTATGGAGTGGAACAACTGATTAAGTATTTATGTGTGACCATCTACCAGTCACCTAAGAATAACTATTAGAAAATATAAGCAATTAAGCTCCTCAGGCCTGTTCTGCCATTCAATTAAATCATGGCTGATCTATATTGCAGCTGCATTTAATCACCTTTGATCTATATCCCTTGATACTATAACTAATGAAAACTTGTTGATCTCAACCTTGAGAATGTCACTTAATTCAGTGTACACAGTCTTTTTGTGCCAGAATTCCTCATTTATACTACTCATTGTAACAAGGAAGTGCTTCCCGATTTCACTCTTGAATGGACTAGTTCTAGTTTTAAAAATTGTCCATCCTTCGAGTGAAATGAAAATAAGTTTATGCAACCTGTCCTCTTAATTTAAACCATTAAGTCTTGGTGTATCAACAGAATGAGAGAATTGTTGAAATTCTTGTCCCCTTCTCAACTGTCTTTAATCAGGGAGATTTTGAGAGGAAGATGTTAACCCAAGAGAGTGGCGATTTGAATAAGCAGCAGGTTTTTTGTGGGTTTAAACAAAGATGATTATTATTTACTTAAGCACTCACCCCGAAATCGAATGCTATGGCATCCACTTGTACATTCACACAGACACAAGCAGACTCGAGGAAGTATAGTTACAGAAAATAGTGCACTTCTACAAGTTATTAAAGAAAGGAACAATTCATAATTCACATGTTGTCTTGTTTTGGAAGAGGTAAATTGCAGGTCTGGTGGAAGATCTTCTTCACACCTGAAGTTCAGTTCTGGTGAGCACAACAACCGAAGTCACTCAGAAGCTTTTGGCAGGATTTTCTCAAAGTGATGGACTTTCTGTGGATCACAGTTTCCTGTGGCTTCATTAGGCCGATTAGCTGTTTTTGTGGGTCCCAGATAGCACAGGCTTGAAGATCTTATGATGTTCCAGTCACCTTCCTCTGGCACAAACGCTACTGCCAGTCCATTTTGCCTCAAAGGCAAAGTTGCTTCTGGAAGGTGGCTGCTATCACAGACAGTGCAGCTCTCTTTCTTTATAATCAAAAATGGTTTCTCGAAGTGCAAAACCCACATTCTACTGATGTTGCCATGATTAAGTTATCAATTAGGTTATTGGTAGACAATAGAATTGCCACTGCTTCATCAACTGTTTGATGACTTTCAGGAGACAAATAATTAAGACATTTAAGTGGAATGCATGCTTATTTGACTTTAGGACAGAGTCAAACAGTAACTCAGTCCCTGTGCTAGTCCCTTGAATGCACAGGCCAGGTTATCTGACCTCTGGCAGCTATCTGTCAGAGCTCAACACTGACTTTATTTTAAATGGATAAAGATTCCACATTGAATAAAGCTTGTATTTTAAGTTATCGAGATGACATGTATTTAATGGGCATGGTACGCGGCATCATTCTGGTGAATTTGCACAGGACCCCCTCCAAGGCCATATTTTTTGATGTGGCACCTAAAACTGAATGCACTACTCCAGATGGGATCCAACCAAGGCATTCGATTTATTTTTTCCTGGGTTGTGGACATTGCTACCTAGGCCAGCATTTATTGCCCATTCCTCACAGAATCCCTACAGTGCGGAAGAGGGCCATTCGACCCATCAAGTTTGCACTGACCACAATCCCACCCAGCTCCCTTTCCCTGTAGCCCCACGTATTTACCCTGCTAGTCCCCCTGACACTAAGGGGCAATTTACCATGGCCAATCAACCTAACTTGCACATCTTTAGGCTTTGGGAATCTGATCCCCTTAAAATGGAGGTGGACTACCTTCTTGACCACCACTGTACATGAGATGTAGGTACACCCACAGTGCTGTCAGGGAGACAGTTCAAAGAATTTGCCTCAGTGGCACTGAAGAACAGCGATATATTTCCAAGTCAGGATGGTGCATGACATCAAGGGTAACTTGCAGGTGATGATGTTGCTGTGTATCTGATGCACATTTCCTTCTAGGTGGTAGAGGTCAGGAGTGAGAAGGTTAGCAAAGGAGCAATTAGCTGCAGTGGAGGGAATGAATGTTTAAGGTAGTGGATAGGCTGTATATAAATTGGGGGTTGTTTTCTCTTAGCAGTTGTCAAGCTTTGAGTGTTCACAGAATGACAGGAGCTGCACTTATCCCAGTAAGTGCAGCATCTGACCTGCTCTTGTATCCACAATACTTGCCTGGCTCTGTACAACTGAAGCATTATTTCCTCCCTTTGTATTCCAAGTCATTCAGCAGAAGGCTAAACTTTACTTCAACCTTTTAAAATTCCTTTTGGTACCTGTGCATTAACCTTCTGTGATTTGTGTTCTTGGACGCACAAACCCCCTTGCTCTGTCACAGTTCCTTGCCATTAAGAAAACAATCTTTATTGGGTCCAAAGTTACCTCACATTTACTCACGTTGAATGCAATCTGCCTACTTAATCTGTCTATGCCTATTAATTACTTCCTCCTCTCATTCACAGTTTACTGTGCCTCCCTATTATTGTCAGCTGTAAACTTTGATGTAATAACCTCCTTGGTGTAGGAGAAACACTCCTCCAATGTGAAAGATTATGTCTTGATGCCCTATCCGCAAAGATAAACAAGATTAATCCAATTTAGCCCGTTACTGTCCTATAGCCATCCTCCAATTCATCTTGCCAGGAATCACCAATAATGCCATTAAGCAACAATTAGTTACAAATGATCTGCACTCAATTTGTATCCTGTCAGAGCCACATAGTTCCAAGATCCTCCCAAAACAATGACTAAGACAGAGACACAAGACTGAATGCCAGATGAGAGGCAAACATAACTGTTCTCATCTCAAGTCAAGGCAGCAGCTAACAGGATACACTTCCAAGGAGCCCCATAGAAACTGGGGAAAGTGAGGGATTAAGGGGAAAAGCATTCATAAGCTGTAGCCATATCTCAATTCCCTATCTAATGAAGGAGTGTTATCATCACATGGGCTGCCGCAGTTTAAGGAGAAGATCCACAACTACATTTTCAGGGTAACTATAGGCAAAAATTAATGGAGCTCGCTGAAGCAGGCAAATAGCTGGGTGAACAAGGAGATTCGGGTGAGAGTACTTGCATCAGATTCCTGGTATCAGGAAAACTGTCTTCTATTCAGTTAGGAAGGTCTTGATGCAGGAATCCCACCTGCCAACAATGGGATGTCAATTAGGCTCATTCATGAGCCACTTGAAAGCAATTATTGCTGAGCACGCAAGAATTTAATGGTGGCTCAGGGATTCAATTGGATTTGCACAGCTCTCCTGTGCCTCCTGAAGATCGCCCAGCAATCCTGTCTGATTTGCATGTGACCTTGTAGGGGTGTGTCCCTTGCTGTCAGACATTCAGTGTCTGATCAAGAAACCCGGCATAGGGAAGGGCCACCCCTCCTGACCTCGCCTCTGATCCTCCTGCACCTTCTATCCAGCAGCCACCATCCACATAGGTTCACGGATCCAGTGAAGATTCCTGGGCTGTGCTTTGGAACATTACAGACTGCAGCCACCACTCCCAGTGGTTCTGCTGGTACTGGAAAGCTACCAACTTCTGACAGTCTGGCAACTTTTAGAGACTGGATTTCCACCCTATTTGGTATTCGATTGCATGGAAAGTCCAATATTGGCCTGTTTGGTGCCTGAGAGAACACAAGCCTTCGCCGTGGAAGCAACTCAAACTGGTGTGACGTGGAATGCACTCTCGCCACGTCGCAAAATAAAATGCTCCACTTACATGAAATACTCCTGAATTAAAGCACTATTTAAAAGTATATAATTTGTTTAACAAATCATTTAGTCTCTTTTTTTGAAGCTTACTTAATTTTCTTTACTGCATTTACAAGTCAGGACTTCCAGTGACCGCATTCGCAACACGGGGAAGTTACATTTTCTTGATTTCCAAATGAGATATTCATTGAAAAGTACATCTGGTAACAATTTACACATTTGCTTAATTTCTAAGGATCGTGTTGTAAACAGCAGTTCTTATTTATAGAATCATACAGTGCAGAAGAGGCTCTACAGGCCATCGTGTCTGCACCAAAACGTGTGAAACATCTGATCTCCCACCTAATCCCATTTATCAGCACTTGGCCCATAGCCTTGAATGGTATGGCATGCCAAGTGCACATCCAGGTATAAGTTAAAAGTACGTGAGGCAACTCGCATCTACCACCCCCAGGCAGTGCGTTCCAGACTGCCACCACCCTCTGGGTAAAAATGTTTCTCCTCTCATTCCCCCCTAAACCTCCTGCCCCTCACCTTGAACTTATGTCCCTTGTGACTGACCCTTCAACTAAGGGTCTTCACAGCTCTACCCTTCACAGCTCCAGGGGCCTGGGTTCGTTTCCCGGCTTGGGTCACTGTCTGTGTGGAGTTTGCATATTCTCCCCGTGTCTGCGTGGGTTTCCTCCAGGTGCTCCGGTTTCCTCCCACAGTCCAAAGATGTGCGGGTTAGGTTGATTGGCCATGCTAAAATTGCCCTTAGTGTCCTGGGATGCGTAGGTTAGAGGGATCAGTGGGTAAATATGTAGGGATATGGGGATAGGGCCTGGGTGGGATTGTGGTCGGTGCAGACTCGATGGGCCGAATGGCCTCTTTCTGTGCTGTAGGGTTTCTAAGATTTCTTTCTAAGATAAGGGGAACAGCTGCTCGTTATTTACTCTGTTGATGCCCCTTAATCTTGGATACCTCGATCGGTTCTCCCTTCACTCATAGAGTGAATAGAGGTTTACAGCATTGAAACAACTTGTCCATGCTGCCCAGTTTTTACCTCTAAACTAGTCCCAATTGCTCGCATTTGGCCAATATCCCTCTTTAGCCATGTGACTGTCTAAACGCTTTTTAAAAGACCAAATTGTACCCACCTCTACTACTACCTCTGGCAGCTCGTTCCAGACACTCACTACCCTCTGTGTGAAAAAATTGCCCCTCTGGACCCTTTTGTATCTCTCCCCACACACCTTAAACCTATGCCCTCTAGTTTTAGACTCCTCCACCTTTGGGAAAAGATGTTGACTACCTCGCTGATCTATGCCCCTCATTACTTTATAAACCTTTATAAGATCACCCCTAAGCCTCCTACGCTCCAGAGAAAAAAGTACCAGTCTATTCAGCCTCTCCTTATAGCTCAAAGCATCAAGTCCCGGTAGCATCCTAGTAAATCTTTTCTGCACTCTTTCTAGTTGAATAGTATCCTTTCTATAATAGGGTGACCAGAACTTTACACAGTATTCCAAGTGTGGCCTTATTAATATCTTGTACAACTTCAACAAGATGTCCAAACTCCTGTATTCAATGTTCTGGTCAATGAAACCAAGCATGCCGATTGCCTTCTTCACCACTCTGTCCACCTGTGACTCCACTTTCAAGGAGCAATGAACCTGTACTCTGATATCTCTTTGTTCTCTAACTCTCCTCAATACCCTATCATTAACTGAGTAGGTCTGATCTACCAAAATGCATCACCTCACATTTATCTAAATTAAACTCCATCTGCCATTCATCGACCCACTGGGCCAATTGATCAAGATCCCGTTGCAACACTAGCTAACCTTCTTCACTGTCCACTATGCCACCAATCTTAGTGTCATCTGCAAACTTACTAAACGTGCCCCATAAATTCTCTTCCAAATCACTAATATAAATAACAGATAACAGTAGACCCCACACCGATCCCTGAGGCACATCATTGATCACAGGCCTCCAGTTTGAAAAACAACCCTCTACAACCACCCTCTGATTTCTGTTGTCAGGCCAATTTTGTATCCAATTGGCTTCCTCATCCTGGATCCCATGACATTTAACCTTATGCAACAACCTACCATGCGGTACCTTGTCAAAGACCTTTCTAAAGTCCATGTAGATAACATTGACTGCACTGCCCTCATCTACCTTCTTGGTTACCCCTCCAATGGAAAAATCTCCAGCCTATCCAACCTCTCTTCGTAACTTAAGTGTTCCATCCCAGGCAGCATCTTGGTGAATCTCCTATGGGCCCCACCCACGGTGCAATCACATCCTTCCTATAATGTGGCTACCAGAACTGCACACAGTACTCTCGTTGTGGCCTCACCAAAGTTCTGTACAACTCCAACATGACTTCCCTGTTTTTGTAATCAATGCATCGATTGATAAAGGCAACTGTCCCATCTGCCTTTCTCACCACCCTACTAACATGCCTTCTGTCTTCAGAGATCTATGGACAAACACGCCAAGGTTCCTTATTCTGCAGAACTTCCTAGTGTCATGCCATTTATTGAATACTTCCTTGTCAAATAGCTCCTACCAAAGTGTATCACCTCACACTTTTCAGGGTTAAATTCGTGCCATTGGACTCCATCTTACCTGTATCTGGATCGGTGGCTTGAACTCTCATTAGCAGTGTTTTATTAGCTGTGTTTTCAAAGACAGATACTGTATACGGATCAGATGAAAACACTGGTGCGTTATCATTCACATCCTCCAGTGTTATAGCGACATCAGCCTGGCAGAAACGACCTCCTCCATCAGTGGCTTTCATCAATAGGTTATAAACTGCTTGCTGTTCACGATCAAGTGGAGCTAAAGTTTTCAATTCACCTAATTATTTAAAAAAAATAGAATTTTTTACTGTAATGTTTATCACATGACACATCTTACATTTTCTGGATACTAATAATTGATATTCATGTGCTTTCAAGAGAGCTTTCTACTCTCTCATTATCAGATAAAGCAATAACATTTAACAAATTTGTAATGTACACCTTACAGCCCATATGATTTTGGCACAGATGTTGTCACATACTTTCATTCAATATATAATTGTAATTCACTTTCAAGAATAACATAAATCAATTCAATTGTGCAAATAAGACACTTTATAGTGAATCCTTGCAAAGTTTGGATGCACTCCATTAATCACATTAGCAGTGCTAAATAAACAGAAGCATCATATCTTGCTACAGTAGTACAGTTTGAATTTTCTCACCAGTGTCTGGATCTAGTCTGAATTTCTCTGCACCAGTTCCATGGAGAGTGTAAGTGATTTCAGCATTTGAACGGATATCTGCATCCTCAGCCAACACCACAAGGATTAGTTTGCCAGAAGAAACATCCTCTGCGACAGTCTCAGTGTATAGTGTCTGAAAAGAAAAACCATGTGCAATATTTTTCTTTTAGATGTTTTCATTCCACTTTTCCCACCCTCCAAAAACCATGAAATAAATGGCAGATGATGGAGACGAGGAAGAAAAATACTGCTGAAGTTTTTTAATGATTTTTAAAGATCCGTTGTTAACAGTGAAAATCCTTAACCATTGCACTAAATCAACTAAACCTCATCACTTTTTATTTATTGCTACTGTACTGTCAATCTTTTTCAACTCTTGCCACCTAACATGCCACCACTTGATGGCTACTGTCCTTGCTGCAGTGGTACTGAAGATCTTATTGTAACGTAACAGCAATTTTTAATACTATTAGATCTAATACCATTAGATTAGACATTACACATGGACAGCTGAAATTAAGTGCAAGTTTCAGGTCAAGTGACGTTGAAGAGTGAGGGATAATTAGACTAAGATGTAATTCAGTTCTTATTTTAAAGTTATATACATTCTGCCTCGATTTTCATCCTTCTATTATGAATCATATAATGGAAGTCTCTTAAATAAATACTACCCATTGCAGTTAGACCCCCTTGGAAGAAATGTCATTGACAAGAGGAAGACTATAACTACTGGAGCATAAATTTGCACTGGTAGTTTCTAGTTTAAATGTGGGTACAGGAATTGAAATTGGAGAAAATTGGCAGCAAGTGGGCACAGGCAGAAGATACAATTTATATTATCTATTATATCAAATTACATAATCTCTTAATTGCAAAATCCATTGCCACAGTTACTTTCTTAAATTTAAGTTTATTTCTTAATGTCACAAGTAGGCTTAAATTAACACTGCAATGAAGTTACTGTGAAAATCCCCTAGTCGTCACACTCTGGCGCCTGTTCGGGTACACTGAGGGAGAACTTAGCATAGTCAATGTACTTAACCAGCACTTCTTTTGGACTGTGGGAGGAAACTGAAGCACCCGGAGGAAACCCACACAGGCATGGGGAGAACATGCAAACTCCGCACAGACAGTCACCCAAGCCGGGAATCAAACCCAGGTCCCTGGCGCTGAGAGGCAGCAGTGTTAACCACTGTGCCCCCCTGCCACACCAACTTACATAAAATTCTGTTCATGTGCTTTAATTGTAAATGCTGGAAAAGAGCAGACAAATTTTTTAACACCGATCAATATAAAGTTATCCACCTGGTAAAGGAAATTACAAACAAGTGTGGATTTATGCTGCTCATTAACCTTTTGCTGAAATGTGTGGCTGATTTCAACAAAGCTAAGCAGATATTACACAGGAGCTCAAAAATGTTTGATCTGAAAGTAAAGCAAGGCAATTTGAACCTTGTATATGTTGCCTTTGGAATAGGGTGTACAATTTGGGCATCTACCTTCTAAAGGAACTGATGGATTAGAACGGGATTAAAGAGGAATCTTGAGCATCATTATTAAACTTAGCACGTCAATTATAAGGGTTGAACTTATTTCCAGTGAAGAAGATTGCTGCGAACTGCAGATAATGCAGAAGAAAGTAACCTGCGAGAAAATGCTATTGTGTATTTTTGCACACAGGAATAAATTAAGTAGCCTTATGTGAAACTACAAATAGTGAGAATTTTCCTTCATCGATATGGAAAAAGGCATGCGAAAGAGATTTAGTATTTAGGTAATTAACACTTAAAAGTAGAGCTGTAGAAATACCAAGTAAGTTCATGATACAGCATAAACAAAGGAAGGAATGGATGTAAAGGGCCGAAAGACCTTTTACTTGCACCTTGCTTTTACAAATATTTCAGAGGTATAAGTGTCCATGCCCTTGAAGCATGAGATTGATCTGATCAGAAACAATGAGCAATAATAGAACATTTCTCTGACCTTCTCTATGGCTTGGCAGTGTAAAGTGGACTTAAGTATGGCAATAGTCTTGGTGTAAAATTGTACTTTGTGCTTCCCACTGTTTTTGCCTCAGTAATGGTGAACATGACAAAAATTTTAAATAACAAATATCTGGCATTGCTCGGCATAGAGAAATGCCAAACAGAGTTTAAATGGCCACAATAGTGGTTAAATGGAAAGAGGGGTTATGAATCTTATGGCAGTCCCTTTAAGGATTCAACTGGCATAAGGCCCTGGATAATTAACAATCACCTGAGCCAGTTTGGTGCCCAATACACTTTCTGTTCAGTACAGACGCAGCAAACAACAATACAGATTTTGGAGCCAACTCAGATTTTTAACACGCGAGGAACAAGTTGTCAAGATTCAATTTCTTCTCTTGGTACAGAAATAGATTAATAGCAAGCACTGATTTGACCAAAATAAATCTATCAAAATAAATATTGCAGAATCTCTGGATAATTATACTGATCATTCTTTTCTTGGCTAACTCAAACTTATAACATTGATTGAAATTACAATAGTTATGGCTATGAATAGAATTGACTAGTATTTCAACAAGACAGGAATCAAGAATTTTTCTACTGAGAGAACAGTGATATTTGAGCTATTTATAGGGAAAATACATGACCATTAGTTGGAGCTGTGACTCAATCTGCACAGCACTAAAAAAGGTGTGAAGGATCATGTAGTTGTCAATATGCTACAAGGAACTAAAGCTTTTGTGGACGTGCTCTCTGCAGGTTATGCCACTGGTAATGCATCTATCTTAATGTATGTGGACAGCAAATGCGCAAGAAGGTTTTTTTGGTTATTTTTGTCACGTGTCAGCTTTCCATGAATCCTACCAGGGTCTTGTTTGCAGAAATATGCACAACTGAGCAACACCATCTGCTAGATATGCATGAGTTCTGTCACTGAGCCAGATTTGATATCCTCCTGCAACCTTTTAAAGGCTGAATTTAGTTTATCTAGTTTCCATCATTAATTTTCCTGAAAAGTCAATGATCCGCAAAATAACAAAGCCGAACCTTATAAAAAGCTGTAAGAATTCAGTGAATAGATTTTTAAAAATGAAATCATCTCATACTGCAAACTCTGTAAATTCAGGAGAAATGTCTTTATTGTGGGATGAATAGTTTAGTTGAATTCAAGGTGAAGCTATATAAATATATGAGAGAGGGAAGGATAGAAGGATACACTGATGGAGTTAATGAAGACGGGTGGGAGGAGGCTTATGCAGACTATTAACATCAGCTTGGGCCTACTGGGCTGAATGGCCTGCTTCTATCCTGTAAATACTTTGCAACTTGGCAATGCTCCTTAATTTCGTATTTTTGATAATTGTACTGTGCAATTGCTTAATATGTTGGCATCAAATTCCATCTCATCGTTTTAAGTAAAGGCTGACCCTTTATCAAAAGGGCAGAGGAAACAATCTGATGTATTTGTGCATGAACAGTATACAGTAATTCCTACATGTCTGATACTTACCTTTTCACAAATAGGGTTGTTATCATTTGCATCAAGGACTTTAACTTCTACTACTGCTTTGGCCACTAAAGTCCCATCAGTAGCTGTAATGTTTAAAAGATAATGATCTTTCTTCTCTCTATCCAAAGGTTTTCTGACATAAACCTTCCATTCATTCTGAATGTGCTCAATTGCATATTGCCCCAGAGGATCTCCTCCTGAAAATTAATAAAATTGACATTAAACAACATACTACTGTATTTACAAACAAAGGAGAAAACAGCAATAACTAATGCTTCATCATTCACATTAGTACTTGATAAAAATCAAAAGAAAGATTTTGAAACACATTGAAAACATTTGTGTAGCATCTTATATCAGTCGTGGCATAAAATATAAGAGGAAGGAGGTTATGTTGGAGCTGTACAAAACGTTGGTTAGGCCACAGCTGGAGTACTGTGTGCAGTTCTGGCCACCTCACTGTAGGAAGGATGTGATTGCACTAGAAGGGGTACAGAAGCGATTCACGAGGATGTTGTGCAGGATGGGGCATTTGAACTATAAGGAGAGACTGGATAGGCTTGAATTGAATTGTTTTCTTGAGAGCAGAGGAGGCTGAGTAGGGACACGATTGAGGTGTATAAGATTGAATGGTATGGATAGGGTGAATAGGAAGCAGCTGTTCCCCTTGGTTGAGGGGTCAGTCACGAGGAAGCATAGTTTTAAGGTGAGGGGCAGAAGATTCAGAGGGGATTTGAGAAAAGAGAATCTGGATTGCATTGCCTGGGAAGGTAATGGGGGCCGGGAACCTTACAACCTCTAAAAAGTATTTGGATGAGCACTTGAAATATAACATTCAAGGAAATGGGACAACTGCTGGAAAATCAGATTAACACAACTTGTGGTAGTTATTGTCAGTGCAGAATTGATGGGTAGTATAGGGCCTTTACAACTCTATGACTATGACTCAAAGCCGCTGCTTAAATCTGTCAGCAGTCAATCTGGTTGGATAGCATTGGACTTTCAAAAAAGGTTGTTCCAGCAACTGAGCCTCCTAAAACCTATATTTTGTATTGATAGTGCTTCTGGCATTTGGTCATTTAGCAACTCTTGGCATCTGAGCCCAGATATTGAATTTCAGCAGGCTATCAACCATGAAGAGACTCATAGTCAAGTCCAATGTGTCACCAAACATGTAAACACATGAACCTTCTAATCAGGATGTGAGGGGAGGCGAGACACAAAATAGTGATCAGGATTTTGGGGTTGGACAGAGAGAGGACATGTTCCCTTTTCTTGCTCTGCCAGTTTTCGTTCGGCTTACACCCAACCCTTGTTGCCCCTTGTGATCAGGAGTTAGACCCTTGTACTAATTACTACGTCAGAAACACAGTAGCCGGAATTTTACCACCCCACTCGCCACGGGAATCGGAGTGGGCGAGGGGCGGACCATGGAAACGTCCATTGATCTCGGGTGGGATTTTACAGTTTTGGGACAAGTGAGGCTGTAAAATCCTGCCCAGTATGTCGCTTGTTACCCTGCCCATGATCAGCTGTCACATAGTTTGGGAATCAAGCATGAGCACCTGGTGTTCAGAGCCAAATGCTGCATTCAGTGGCACCTTTACCTACTTGCCATTGGAAAAGGTCTAGTAAACAAATTTCGATAAATGAGGTCATTAGTAAAGGGATTCATTTCCATTGTCTAAAATGTGCTTTGGTGTGCTAATGGTAACATTAAATCAATAAATTCTCAGCAATTTTCACATTCCATTTCTCTCAAATATAAAACAGTATTTACAATTGGCTGGTAGTAAGTAGTTTCCCAATTTTATATTCTGACCACAGTCCCTGTAGAGACTAAAAACAAAACAAACTCGTCTTGCCAACCTGTGACTGTGGGCTGAGGCTGGTAACAATAAAATAATTATTTCAACCTAGGGAACACACCATGAAAGGGGATGCAAAGTTAAATCATTTGATCTGGTCAAATTCTTAGTAAAAGACACAGCTCTTCCTACGTGGTTTAATCACTGACATATTAGTACTCATGCAAGTGAACTTTGCTTCCCACCAAAGCTCTCTGTGCAAATCAATTACAATTCATCAGTAACTCTCCCTACAATCTATCTCTGTCTCAATAATGTACTTTCAACTGGGAGCACGCCAATAAGCAAAACTCAATAAGTAATCAGAAAAGGCTAACAGGCTAACCTTTACAACATCAATCCAATTTAGCTTAACATCACCAGTGAAATATAAAAATACCTCTGCACAATATAAACACGGAATATCATTATATTGGGGGGGACGTCAGTGGAACAAGAGTTACTTTGCATTTTTCAAAACAGATTCTGTAGAAATGTAAGTAACAATCATTTCCAAACAAGTGATGAGGTTAATGGACCCAATATTAAGCACTTCTGTGACCATCTGCCATTTCATCATTTTGGCAGCAATTTATATCAGCTGATGAAGAAATCCATAATTCCATCTGAGAGAAAGTTCACTGATATGCAATTTAACCAACAATCACAAAAATAGTCAGTGGAGAAATGGGTGTTGGTGTTCGGAAGGAATAGTTTAAACGATAAAACTGCAGATACACTAAAATCCTGTAACAGATGGAATTCTGCCAAATTTCTAATTCATTTTCAACTACATAATGTTTTAGATACCTGTCAAACAAACAAAGAACAGTACAGCACAGGAAACAGGCCCTTCGGCCCTCCAAGCCTGTGCCGCTCATTGGTCCAACTAGACCATTCGTTTGTATCCCTCCATTCCCAGACTGCTCATGTGACTATCCAGGTAAGTCTTAAACGATGCCAGCGTGTCTGCCTCCACCACCCTACTTGGCAGCGCATTCCAGGCCCCCACCACTCTCTGTGTAAAAAACGTCCCTCTGATATCTGAGTTATACCTCGCCCCTCTCAGCTTGAGCCCGTGACCCCTCGTGATCGTCACCTCCGACCTGGGAAAAAGCTTCCCACTGTTCACCCTATCTATACCCTTCATAATTCTGTACACCTCTATTAGGTCTCCCCTCATTCTCCGTCTTTCCAGGGAGAACAACCCCAGTTTACCCAATCTCTCCTCATAGCTAAGACCCTCCATACCAGGCAACATCCTGGTAAACCTTCTCTGCACTCTCTCTAAAGCCTCCACGTCCTTCTGGTAGTGCGGTGACCAGAATTGGACGCAGTACTCCAAATGTGGCCTAACCAGCGTTCTATACAGCTGCAACATCAGACTCCAGCTTTTATACTCTATACCCCGTCCTATAAAGGCAAGCATACCATATGCCTTCTTCACCACCTTCTCCACCTGTGTTGCCACCTTCATGAATTTGTGGACTTGCACACCTAGGTCCCTCTGTGTTTCTATACTCTTGATGGCTCTGCCATTTATTGTATAACTCACCCCTACATTAGTTCTTCCAAAATGCATCACTTCGCATTTATCCGGATTAAATTCCATCTGCCATTTCTCCGCCCAATTTTCCAGCCTATCTATATCCTGCTCTATTGTCCGACAATGTTCATCGCTATCCGCAAGTCCAGCCATCTTCGTGTCATCCGCAAACTTGCTGATAACACCAGTTACACCTTCTTCCAAATCATTTATATATATCACAAATAGCAGAGGTCCCAGTACAGAGCCCTGCGGAACACCACTGGTCACAGACCTCCAGCTGGAAAAAGACCCTTCGACTGCTACCCTCTGTCTCCTGTGGCCAAGCCAGTTTTCTACCCATCTAGCCACCTCTCCTTGTATCCCATGAGCCTTAACCTTCTTAACCAACCTACCATGAGGGACTTTGTCAAATGCCTTATTGAAATCCATATAGACGACATCCACGGCGCTTCCTTCGTCAACCGTTTTTGTCACTTCCTCAAAAAACTCCACCAAAGTTGTAAGACACGACCTCCCTCTTACAAAACCATGCTGTCTGTCACTAATGAGATTGTTCTGTTCTAAATGCGCATACATCCTGTCTCTAAGAATCCTCTCCAACAACTTCCCTACCACGGACGTCAAGCTCACCGGCCTATAATTACCCGGGTTATCCTGCTACCTTTCTTAAATAACGGTACCACATTCGCTATCCTCCAATCCTCAGGGACCTCACCTGTGTCCAATGAAGAGACAAAGGTTTCCATCAGAGGCCCAGCAATTACATCTCTTGTCTCCCTGAGCAGTCTAGGATAGATGCCATCAGGCCCTGCGGATTTGTCAGTTTTAATGTTACCTAAAAAACCTAACACTTCCTCCCTTGTAATGGAGATACTCTCCCTCTGAGACACTCCCAGTCAACAAGTCCCTCTCCTTTGTGAATACTGATGCAAAGTATTCATTTAGGATTTCCCCTATTCCCTTGGGTTCTAGGCATAATTCCCCTCCTTTGTCCCTGAGAGGTCCAACTTTTTCCCTGACAACTCTTTTGTTCCTAACATATGAATAAATTCCTTAGGATTCTCCTTAATCCTGTCTGCCAAGAACATTTCGTGACCTCTTTTTGCCCTTCTAACTCCCCGTTTGAGTTCTTTCCTACTCTCTCTGTATTCCTCCAGAGCTGCATCTGTTTTCAGTTGCCTGGACCTAACGTACGCCTCTCTTTTCTTTTTGATCAGATCCTCAATTTCCCTGGTTATCCACGGCTCTCGAATCCTACCTTTCCTATCCTTCCTTTTTACAGGCACATGCCTGTCCTGCAGCCTTATCAACTGTTCCTTAAAAGACTCCCACATGCCAGACATGGACTTACCCCCGAACAGCCTCTCCCAATCAACAGCCACCAATTCCTGCCTAATCCGGCTATAGTTAGCCTTCCCCCAATTTAGCACCCGACCCTTAGGACAACACTTGTCCTTGTCCATTACTATCCTAAAGTTAACAGAGTTGTGGTCACTATTTGCCACATGTTCCCCTACCGAAACTTTGACGACCTGACCGGGCTCATTTCCCAGAACTAGATCCAGTATAGCCCCCTCTCTAGTTGGGCTATCTACATACTGTTCCAAAGAACCTTCCAGTACACATTTTACAAATTCCTCCCTGTCCAGACCCCCAGCCCTAAGCACTTTCCAGTCTATACCAGGGAAATTGAAGTCTCCCACTACAACAACCCTATTTTTTCTGCACATATCCAGAATTTCCTGACATATCCGTTCCTCCACTTCCCGTGGGCTGTTGGGTGGCCTGTAGTACACCCCCAGCATAGTGATTGCACCTTTCCTGTTTCTGAGCTCCACCCACAGTGACTCATTACATGACCCCTCTAAATTGTCCACCCTCTGCACGCTGTAATATGCTCCCTAACTAATATCGCTACTCCCCCACCTTTTTTAGCCCCTCCTCTGTCTCGCCTAAAATACTTATACCCCGGAATATTCAGCTGCCAGTCCTGTCCTTCTAACCATAAAAGATAAAGATAAAGTGAAACTCCTAGCGTTCCTTTATCAAACAATGGAACGAATGGGGTTAAAATTGATTACGGCTTGTTTTTGGGCACAGGGTCACGCTTCACGGTTTGTTCCCATTAAGCAAGTAACCCACTAGCTTGCTGCTCATTTACTTGATGGTAGTATTGGTCTAAGTGGGGCCTATGCTGCTGGCTGCCCGAGTATTCCACAGTGGACCAAACAGTGTGCACACAAGTCATGTGCTTCTCTTAAAAACAGTCAGCCACTCTTAAAAGCAAGGTTTGGAAGGAACTGCTGCTGATTGCCTGTACTGATACAGACTGCTCGAGGAAGTTGCACAAATGGAGTGCCATAAAAGAGAGAAAGAGCACCTAGGTTCAGAAACACTCTGGTGGAGGCTTTAATGGTGGAGGGCAGCAGAGGATAGAGATTATTGTGCAGGAGAGCAGGGGTTCCTCATAGGAAATGACAGCAGATGGCCAGGAAGGTCAATGCCCACAGATTCTGGCTCTGAGGAAGAAATAGCAGTGCTGCAAAGTTCAATGACTATCAAAGTCAGCAAACACACCCCCACCCACCGCACTACCAATCTCACATGCTCTCAATGTACATTTATATTATTTACCCATCAGTAATTTCTAACAATCAGGACCCAGGCCTAACATCCAGATATTCTACTTCATCCTACAGTGCAGAAGGAGCCCATTCAGCCCATCAAGCTTGCACTGACAACAATCGCACCTAGGCCCTATCCTGTAAACCCATGTATTTACCATGCTAGTCCCCCTGACACTAAGGGGCAATTTCACCAATGCACCTAACCTGCACATCCTGTGTGGGAGGAAACCGGAGCACCCGGAGGGAACCCACACAACACGGGGAGAACGCGCAAACTCCACACAGTCACCCAAAGCCGGAACTGAACCTGGGCTCCTGGAGCTGTGAGGTGCTAGTGCTAACCACTGTACCACCCACATGAACACACACCAAGGCTTCTTCGGAAGCACTTTACAAACCTGCAATCTCTCCATCTGGAACAAAAAGGCAGCAGTCGCATGGTACACTGCCCCACCTGCAAGTTCCCCTCCAAGTTCCAGACTTGGAACGGATATTGTTCCTTCACTGTTGCTTGGCTCAAAATCCTGGAACTCCCTTCCTAAAAGCATTTGAGTGTACCTACACCACATAGACTGTAGCAGTTCAATAAATGCTGGCCTAGCCAATGACACCCGCACTCCATAAAATAATAAATAAAACTGTTGCGGAGACGCACAGCAAATTAGTAACAGTTCATGTTACACAGGGAAACAGAAATTCCTTTTGGCTCATTTACAGCGGTAAAATGGGTGTCAAGCACAAAATATGTGCCCCAACTAGAAGGCCCGAAGGTAGCTGGAAATTGGGTCCTATTAATACTACTTGGGCAAAATGTCATGGGCAGAGCACCCACTTAGATGTTTAATGTTAGGTTGCTTGCCTCACGATATCAGATGTTTGTCAGGCATTCTTTGTGCGTAGAATGTTCGGTCTCCAAAATTGGTTCTCTGCAACCATTTTATGAACATGAAACAGGTGCAAAATGATTGAATTTCTAATCAGATTAGAAACTCCGGGACTAACAGTAGTGTGTTTTGGGCTTGGCAAAAATTGAACAGATTTAAGTTACTGCACAGTGCTACAGATGTACAAAATGCTATGATTTAAATCTAACAGCAAGGAATGGAAAACAGATACTTCAGATTTCTTAGTTATCAACTCCATTAACCTAAAAAACTACGTTCAGCTTTTACATGAGTAAAATGTTAACATAAATATGTTCAGTCCTCAATATGTGCACAAAGCACCTGTACTTTGACCAAGTCCTTACCTGTAATGTAGCAGGTAACTTGTCTATTGACTTCTTCAGTGTCAGCATCTGTGGTACTCAAGATGGCTATCACTCCACCGGGTGGGTCATCTTCACTCACTGTCCCTTTGTAGACTTCAGCAGTAAAGCGTGGAGGATTGTCATTCACATCACTAACAGTGACATCCACCACTGTAGAAGTGGACAATTGTACCTTTTCTCCGTGATCCGATGCTATCACCATGATGCTGTACTTTTTCTGTTGCTCATGGTCTAACTCTTTTAGAGTAGTTATCCAACCTGTTTCACTGTTAATGGTAAAGAGCTCCAATATTTGATCAAACTCCTGAGATTGAGCTAAGCTGTAAGTCACCTGACCATTGACTCCAGAATCTAAGTCAGTCGCCTTTACTTGAATTACTGTGGTACCTTCAGGTAGATTTTCCACAACAAAGGCTTCATATGGGTTAGAATCAAAAATGGGAGGGTTGTCATTTTCATCTTTCACTTGAATACGTACATCCACAGAAGAAACTACTTCGTACTCCTCATGATGATATTGTGCCATGACTGTAATCTGGTACCATTTTGTTGTTTCATGATCAAGTTTCTTTTCAGTTTTTAATCTTCCAGTGTTCCGCTCAATGGCAAATATTTGATCCATATTGCTTTCCTGGGTATTTCCCTTCACAAGGTTGTAGGCCAGTGGTTGATCATTTTCTGCTTTAATTAAATCAATCTCAGTTCCAATACTGATATCTTCAGAGATTGTAAATGTGTAGAAGGGTTCAGGAAAGACTGGAAGTGGAACGTCGGGCGGGAGTATTCGAACATAGACAGGGACAACAGATTCCTGCCGTGGCACTCCACCATCTTTAGCCCTTACAAAGAAAGTATAAAAGTTGTTTTCTAGTCCAATCAGACTTTCCTTGGTGCTGATGAGCCCAGAAAATGAATCAATTTGAAGGTTTTCTTCAACATTGTCAGAACCTGCCTCAATGCTGTAGACAATATCCGCATTACTCCCTTCATCAGCATCTGATGCTATAATCTTAATGACTGAGGATCCCTTTGGTGCATAAGACCCAATGTTTACCATGTACTCAGTAGCTCGGAACTGAGGCACATTATCATTTTCATCAGTGAGTATTACATTAATATTGCAAAAAGCCACTTTACCACCACCATCTTTTGCCATAATACTGATAACGACCACCTTCTCTACTGGGTTCTCACGATCTAATTTCTCTAATGTGAAAATTTTTCCTTTCTGTTCAACAGAAAATCTATCTCTTGCAAAGTCATTAACAATGAAATAACTTATGTGTCCATATGTACCAGAATCTTCATCGGTTGCCTTTACTTCAATCACCAGGGTACCAACATCAGAATTTTCAGCCAATTCCACTTCGTAGTTAGTTTGATCAAAAACAGGATTATGGAAATTAGCAGTAATAATGCTTACCCGAACTTTTGCTGAACTTCTAAAAACACCATCTGATACAGAGACACTAAGATTGTAAACGTCCTCCAGATTCTGCTTGTGCAAGTTTGCAACTGTAATAATGCCTGACTTACTATCAATTGCAAAATTCATATGTTCATTGCCAGATACAATTGAATATCGAAGTTTCTCCACATCAGAGGTGTCTGCATCAGAGGCCTGCACATGCGTTACAAAATGCCCACGTGTTACAGGTTCACTTACAGAGGCCTGGTATAGCAGTTCATTGAACAGTGGTGGGTTGTCATTCAAATCAGTGAGGTGGACAGTTAGAATAATGTCACTAGTAAGTTGAGGCTTTCCACTGTCCAAGGCTCTAACAAGAAGATTAAACTGCTGATTCTGTTCATAATCAAGCATCCGCGCTGTCAAAATGAGGCCACTGCTGCTGTCAATGTGAAAATATTCTGAGCTTTTGGTCTCATCTTCTACCAATTGGTAATAAAGAACTTTATTCATTCCGGAATCCGAGTCTGTAGCAATGACCTGAACTACTGATGTACCTACCACAGAGGCCTCAGATAGAGTCGCAGTGTATTTCCTCTCTGTAAATACTGGAGGATTATCATTCACATCTTCTACCACAATATCAACAAATACCTCGGCATGAGATCCAGTCAGTGAGTCTGTTGCTCTTACAGTTAACTTATAAGCTGGATGCATCTCAAAGTCAAGTGAGCTAATTACACTTACAACTCCTGTGTTGAAGTTGATTGTAAACTGACTGAAAGGATCTCCATCTGTGATACTGTAAATGACACGAGGACCTTCTGGACTGTTAGCCTGTACATACACGACGGGAGTATGCAGTTGAATATCTTCAGGTATCTCAATACTGTAGAATGGCTTTTCAAATACAGGCATAGCTTTGTTTATAACAGTGATAGGCACTTCAACTTCTGCTGAAAGTGACACCTCTCCTCCATCTTTCGCGACAACAGTAATAATGAACTCTGCATTTGATAGGTTTGGTTCAAAGATCTTCTTTAGGGATATTTCCCCCGATGGTCCTACCTGAAAATGTTCATGATGTTCTTTGAGGTAATAGTAAACTTCTCCATTTTTACCAACATCCTTGTCGATAGCTGAGACTTGGCGAATAACGTGGCCAACTTCAGCATCAACCTGGACTACAGCATAATAAGGCATGTTGACAAAAATTGGAGCATTGTCATTAATGTCTTCAACAATAACCTTCACAACAACATGAGCAACTCTTGATGATTTCTTTTCTTCACTAATTTCAACCACCACATCGTACACTTCCTGTAATTCCCGATCAAATGGAATTCCCGTAGTTGCAAGAACACCTGAAGTGTGACTGATTTTAAACTTTCTATCAGGGTTAAGGATATGGTAAAATAATGGTTCATTCATTTCATTGCCCATTGTGGTGATAATGGCGATTGTTTTAACTTCTGTGGAGTTTTCCTTTACAACAGCAGAATATGAGCTTTGAGTGAATTTCAAGGGGCTTTCTTTGCTTTCTTTTATATTTATGTGCACTGACGTTGTGCTTGCAAACCTGCCATCACTAGCGCGAACTGTAAGCTCATATCTGCTCCTCAAGTGGGTCGTGTTTCGCACTGAAATAAGTGCTGTCTTCGGATCAATGGAGAACTTCTCACCTATGTTACCATCAATTATGGAATAAATTAGATCTGCATTTGAACCAGAGTCTGCATCTGTGGCATTTACAACAGTCACTCTCACTCCTCTATATGTTGGCACAAGAAGAGACACCTCATACATATCCTGAACAAATACTGGAGGGCAATCATTTACATCAATCAAGTGAATGGTAACATTTGCTGCATGTTCTGCAAATAACTGTGGGTTTCCACTGTCACGCACTTGCACAGTAAAATGAAAAATATTGGTTTGCTCATAGTCTAGTTTCAACACTGCACGAATGGCACCTGTGCTGGAATCAATGGCAAAATATTTTTGGGCAGATGGGTCAGCAAGCTGATACACCAGAAGAGCATTGGATCCTTCATCAGCATCTGTGGCTTGAATTACCAGTGGAGTGTTTTTGTCATTCAGAACAACGCTGTTGACAGGGGCAGATTCGCTAATGATTCCTATATATTCTGACTGAGTGAAAACTGGCATGTTGTCATTTTCATCTTGCAGCTGGATCAAAACAGTGATATTGGTAGATAAACCAGCCATATTTGTAGCTTGAACTATAAGCTGGTACGAAGCCAATCCTTCATTGTCAAGTGCCTTTTGAGTGATTATGACGCCAGAGTTAGGGTTGATGTTAAATGCACCATCAATATTTCCATCTTTTATTTCATACACAATTGACGATTGGCTGGATGCAGTTGCCAGGACGACAAAACTGCCAATGCTGGCTCCTTCACTTATCTCTGCATAGTACTCTTTTATTGCAAACTTCGGTGCTGCATTGTCCGAAATGGTCACGAAGATACGAACAGTAGTAATTGCACTCATTGGAGGGTTTCCTCCATCAGTTGCTTTGACAACAAGTTCATACTGCCGTCGTGTACTACGATCCAGACCTTTTGCAATGATAACAGTACCCAAAACTGGATTGATGGCAAAACTGTTGCCAGTATTCCCTGCAAAGAAAAATGTACATATATTGTAACAACAAATTAGAATATACACTGATAGATGAGACATATATTGGTAACATATAATATTAATACAGTCAGATAGTAATTTGTCATCATGGTGTTGGATACTGGATGGAGAATGGGAGCACAAATGGTCAACTCTGCAGGACTATGTACTCCACCAAGAGCACCTGTGAAAATGTCTACAAAGGCGCCCCAACCATCATGGCGAAGTATCATGATGATATTTCATGACATCATGAAGTGAGCACAGAGCAATTACTGCATTGGACTGTTAGGCACCCATTTTATACTTTTAAAATAAATGTAGCATTATATAATTTCCCAAACCTCGCTTTGTCCAATGATAGCCTAAAGTAACCACATAATGTATGATCATCCTCATATTGATAACAATTAAAATTAAAAGACGTTATCTAGAACTTAACACCGTTGTTTCAATGCTATCAAATGGAATCAGTTGCACACATGTCAAACACTTTGCTCTGGCTTTTCATGCCTCCATCTGTTTTGGAACAGAGACAGAGAATATTTAAAAATGGCGGGCATAATCTGATTCCTGGATTACTAGTTCAATGTTTATGGTCTCATGATAAGGATGCAGATAAAGAGCAATCCCACCCTTGCCTACTTCATTGCAAGGGTGGATATTTCAGAGTCTGCAATTTTTATGGAGTCGGGCAGGCTTTTGCAGGAGACATGGTTCATTGCTCCTCAAAAGATGGGTGAACCATGGGGATGCCTAATTTAGAGTTGGAACCTTTGACAGGTAAGTTTAAAAAGTGTTGTCAACCGTACATGTCGTATTTAGATGGGGTATGATGAATTTAAGCATCTTTTAGTCATTGATGATAGGGATTTGTTCTTAAAATAAGTGACAACTAAATGGACCAGCATTGTGGAAATGTTCCAGTAGATAAAGTAGCTGTCTACATCCTATATAGAGAGGACCCTGTTGTTTGAATTTCATATTGATTTTATGTCATGACATCTGCTGAGTCTTTGAAGCACTCTTTGTGTCGAATAGATACAGAACCACTGAACTCTATAATAACACTGGTAAGTCTTTGAAATGTTCACAAAACTGCCCAAATAAGCAAGCAGGTACACAAGATCCTTTGAAAGAAATTTCTTTCTTACAAGATGGCGATCCAGCTCACAAGATGTTTAATTCTGATTGACAGGTCTGCCATCTGTTCAGCCTACTTGAAAGGTTTCAATTTATTCAATGTTAGAGAATTTGCTAACAACGGTTGTCCAACAGAATCAAATTATGAAGGCTTGGCTGAGCTCCAAACCAAACTGATTCATCTATAATATCATTTGGAAAGCTATGAATGGGACTTTTTTGTTTAATTGATAGTAATATGAATTTTTAATAACATTATCTTTCTTTGAAATTGCTTTTCAATGCCTGTTCGTTTATTTGGAAAAGAATAAGAGGTTATACATGGACTAAAGCTTTATTACATGGAAATATGATTAGCTGTTTTATTGGTGTTTTATGAGCTTGTAAGAGGGGCATTGTTTTCAAGCGGGTTTCGAGTGTTTATGTTGACAGTTCCATGGGCAGTATTACTGAAGGGCTCATTGGTTCTGTATTTAGTGGAAGAATGGTTATGGAAGTTGCATGGGAGGTGGGGAGGGGGTGGTGAAAGGGACACAGGGTGTGGGTGGTGGAGTGAGGACTATGGGACCCCACAACTGTGAACAGAACTGAGCCAATGTCCCAGCAGATAGAGACAGACTTTCTAACTTGCATGCCCTTAGCATTCGCACAGTTGCTGACTCCCGATTGCTTCCTGGAAGACAAAAATCCAGCCCTTTATTTAAAATATATAATGGAGTTTACAGCTCACAACTATTGATGACTATCTATGTGGACTGTTATCTTGTGCTATGCATAATAAACCAAAACTCTTTCCATCTTCCAGACATTAAAGTAACAAGAATTTAGTCAAATTACTCAGTCACTTAAAATGAAAAATACTGAACTTAACAACTGAATTTAACAAAAAAGAACCACTTAATACTTCACACTGCTTAGTAGTTTTTGATTTTCAGATTTTTTTGCCTTCCACACAAATCCAAACTGTCTCATAAATAATGCCTGAGCCATTCCAGACATCTGAGGAATGTGCTTGCAATATGTTTAATCCAACATTCACCATATTTTCCACCCCCAATATCATTGTTTCTTGTATAAAATACAATGCTGGGAAAATGGAAAAAAATGTCCCCATAGGTTAACAATGTGCCAATTAGATTCATCACAACACAATCCAATTATTTATACTGACTGAAATATAAAAATCAGTACATTTGAGACATAATTTAACAAATTTGCACTGCTGACATGAAACCTTGCATTCCTGGGCTGCAGACCCGCAATTTGGATGTGAAAGCTCTCCACAATTTTCCCTTCATAATTGTTAAGTGTCTGAGTTCACCCTACAAAACTGGAAATTGTTACCAATTAGAGCCACACCTCAGCAGTAAAGTTTAAATGTGACCTGAATCTGGAAATAGTTTGAGCTTCCTGACTCTGACTGCTTCAAAGGTTGGGGGGGTGTCGATGTGGTGATGGTTACATAGCCGATACTCAGTCTATTTTCCACCCAATTTGAAAATCTCTCCCATTTGCATTCAACCAGTATTTTGTCTTTCAATTTCAATCACTTTCACATAATTTTCTTTTATTTTTAAATTTCTTCATTTTCTCACCTTTTTGTTTGTGTGAACCTGCCTTCTGACAAATAGTTTACAGATTATTCAGCCTACAAAACTATTTCAATGTGATTAGTGTATTGTTGTTTTCCCTATCCTTTTTGCTATTTTCTTAATCAAACGCTAAAATGCTTATTTATTATCTTTTGATTGAGAGCTCTGATGAAGGATATGCACCTGAAACATCATGCTGTCTTTTCTCTTTACAAATACTGACTGTGCTATTGGGTAGTTTCCAGCTTTTCCTGTTTATATTCAATGTTCAGTAACTTAAGTCTGAAGCCAAGAAAGAGGTGATGTGAATATTTACCTGATTCAATAGCGTAAGTAATTTCTGCATTTCGGCCCTTGTCTTTATCCAGTGCAGTAACCTGTAACACTGCTGAATCAACTGCAGCAGATTCATACACACGACCAATGTAAGAAGAACTAGTAAACCATGGTGCATGGTCATTGGTATCTTCAACATGAATAATGACTCTCACATAATTGCGTTTGACAGGAACATCTTGATCTCGAACCTTTGGAAGAAATTAATAATGGAGTTTATCATGACAAAAATAATCAGCTGACAATCTCTTAATAGCTGTCCTCCTTTGCTTCATTTTCAAAATTATAATGGAGGCAAAAACTGGTGATAGCAAATGGGCAATTGGTTTAATATCCCATCCTGACTTTCACATTAATGGTAAAGGAAATCAGATGGGGTCTGAAATGTGCTGCCTTTTCACCATTATTTTGCATTTTTGCCAATTTCATCTCCGTTGTCTGAACTACAGCAGCAGTAAGACTCTACGATTTTTAAAATTCAGTTACAGGGTGTGGGCATCGCTGGGTAGGCCAGCATTCACTGCCCATCCCTAATTGTCCATGGGAAAGTGATGAGCTGCCTTCTTGAACCGCTGCAGTCCCTGAAGTGATGGAACCATGGACAGAAATTTTCAATCAAAAAGACAATTATACAAATAAGTGGGAATGTGTGACACGAAGTCAGTACCATCCCTACCACCTAGAGAACCTGATAAGAAGTCGGGTGGCAGGTCCTCATTTAAAGAACATAAAAGTAAAGCATAAATAATGACTTGGAACAGGTGAATATTCATGATCCTGAAGTAATGGTATCTAAATATCTATGTTAAAAAAAAAAGTTTGCAAAGATGTACTAAGGTTCTTGAAGTAAAAATAAAGAGGTTATGTAAATTATGAGGTTTGTCGTGATGGGAAAGAATTGAAAGGCATGTAATAGACAAGTGCAATTTGCAACAGATAGTGAAGCTCCAGACATGTTTGGAACGGAGAGAAAAATTGAGAAGCTACTGCCGCTATGGAGATGACAACAAAAGATAAGACTAGTTAGATGCATAAAACCAAATACTGAAAGGCTTTTATAATACTTTACAACTGTCTGGCTACTTTTACTGATTTGGCATAAGCAGACAATATATTTACTGACAATACAATAACCAAATGGATTATGCATCTGTAATCATGATGTACCACCATCTGTTCTCTCCCACAAAAAGGAGATCCCAGTGAGTCACCCATAGAGCACCACAAACTTAAATATCACAGGGTAGTTGTCATGGGGGACTTTAACTTTCCAAATATTGATTGGAACCTTTGTAGGTCAAATAGTTTGGATGGGGCACTTTTTGTGCAGTGTGTGCAGGAGGGTTTCCTGACACAATATGTGGATAGGCCGACAAGGGGTGAGGCCACATTGGATTTGGTACTGGGAAATGAACCGGGCCAAGTGTTAGATTTGGTTGTGGGAGAGAACTTTGGAGATAGTGACCACAATTCGGTGTCTTTTGTTATTGCAATGGAGAGGGATAGGGCCGGACGGCAGGGCAAGGCTTACAATTGGGGGAGAGGTAATTATGATGCGATTAGGCAAGAATTAGGGGGCATAAGATGGGAACAGAAACTGTCAGGGAAAGGCACTGATGAAAAGTGGAACTTTTTCAAGGAACAAATACTGGGTGTCCTTGATAGGTATGTCCCTGTCAGGCAGGGAGGAAATGGCCGAGTGAGGGAACCGTGGTTCACAAAAGAGGTGGAATGTCTTGTGAAAAGGAAGAGGGAAGCTTATGTAGGGATGAGGAAACAAGGTTCAGATGGCTCGACTGAGGGTTACAAGTTAGCAAGGAACGAGCTGAAAAAGGGGCTGAGGAGAGCTAGGAGGGGACATGAGAAGTCCTTGGCGGGTCGGATCAAGGAAAACCCCAAGGCTTTTTACTCTTATGTGAGGAATAAAAGAATGACCAGGGTGAGGTTAGGGCCGGTCAAGGACAGTGGTGGGAACTTGTGTATGGAATCAGTAGAGATAGGCGAGGTGATGAATGAATACTTTTCTTCAGTGTTCACCAAGGAGAGGGGCCATGTTTTTCAGGAAGAGAAGGTGTTACAGGCTAATAGGCTGGAGGAAATAGATGTTCGGAGGGAGGATGTATTGGCAGTTTTGAATAAACTGAAGGTCGATAAGTCCCCTGGGCCTGATGAAATGTATCCTAGGATTCTTTGGGAGGCGAGGGATGAGATTGCAGAGCCTTTGGCTTTGATCTTTGGGTCCTCGCTGTCCACGGGGATGGTGCCAGAGGACTGGAGAGTGGCAAATGTTGTTCCTCTGTTTAAGAAAGGGAATAGAAATGACCCTGGTAATTATAGACCGGTTAGTCTGACTTCGGTGGTTGGTAAATTGATGGAAAAGGTCCTTAGGGATGGGATTTACGACCATTTAGAAAGATGCGGATTAATCCGGGATAGTCAGCACGGATTTGTGAAGGGCAAATCGTGCCTCACAAATTTGATAGAATTTTTTGAGGAGGTAACTAGGTGTGTTGATGAAGGTAGGGCGGTTGATGTCATATACATGGATTTTAGTAAGGCGTTTGATAAGGTCCCCCATGGTCGGCTTATGATGAAAGTAAGGAGGTGTGGGATAGAGGGAAAGTTGGCCGATTGGATAGGTAACTGGCTGTCTGATCGAAGACAGAGGGTGGTGGTGGATGGAAAATTTTCGGACTGGAGGCAGGTTGCTAGCGGAGTGCCGCAGGGATCGGTGCTTGGTCCTCTGCTCTTTGTGATTTTTATTAATGACTTAGAGGAGGGGGCTGAAGGGTGGATCAGTAAATTTGCTGATGACACCAAGATTGGTGGAGTAGTGGATGAGGTGGAGGGGTGTTGTAGGCTGCAAAGAGACATAGATAGGATGCAAAGCTGGGCTGAAAAATGGCAAATGGAGTTTAACCCTGATAAATGTGAGGTGATTCATTTTGGTAGGACTAATTTAAATGTGGATTACAGGGTCAAAGGTAGGGTTCTGAAGACTGTGGAGGAACAGAGAGATCTTGGGGTCCATATCCACAGATCTCTAAAGGTTGCCACTCAAGTGGATAGAGCTGTGAAGAAGGCATATAGTGTGTTAGCTTTTATTAACAGGGGGTTGGAGTTTAAGAGCCGTGGGGTTATGCTGCAACTGTACAGGACCTTGGTGAGACCGCATTTGGAATATTGCGTGCAGTTCTGGTCACCTCACTATAAGAAGGATGTGGAAGCGCTGGAAAGAGTGCAGAGGAGATTTACCAGGATGCTGCCTGGTTTGGAGTGTCGGTCTTATGAGGAAAGGTTGAGGGAGCTGGGGCTGTTCTCTCTGGAGCGGAGGAGATTGAGGGGAGACTTAATAGAGGTTTATAAAATGATGAAGGGGATAGATCGAGTGAACGTTCAAAGACTATTTCCTCGGGTGGATGGAGCTATTACGAGGGGGCATAACTATAGGGTTCATGGTGGGAGATATAGGAAGGATATCAGAGGTAGGTTCTTCACGCAGAGAGTGGTTGGGGTGTGGAATGGACTGCCTGCAGTGATAGTGGAGTCAGACACTTTAGGAACATTTAAGCGGTTATTGGATAGGCACATGGAGCACACCAGGATGGTAGGGAGTGGGATAGCTTGATCTTGCTTTCAGATGAAGGTCGGCACAACATCGTGGGCCGAAGGGCCTGTTCTGTGCTGTACTGTTCTATGTTCTATGTTCTAATGGAATCAAAGAACAGCACAGATGTATTACGGAGAGTTTTGGTAGGGACTGTTGATAATTAATGATGACACAGTTCATACTAGAGGGAACCCAACATATAGACTGCTCCCAGGAAGCTTCAGTGGGCCTGCATTAATAAGGAGACTGGTTAGGAGCAGCACCTTATGGAACAAAATATTATTTTTCTTGCACATAATTTTGGAAGGTAATCAGGATAGAGTGGATAAAGCCAACACTCAGGTGTGCAATGCCATCTGCCAAAAGTTGCTAGCTGTTACCTGCACTGCAGTTTGCCTTTGCATAAATGGGCGTACCAATGCATTTACAATGGAAATCTTACTTGTATGGATAGGTCACATACATGTTAAGAGCTCTTATCCTGTATGCTGTTATGGCGTCTAAACCTTTAAGATGTAGCCATGGCTGTTTCAACTCATTTGGGGAACTATTACAAGCGATCATGATGAAAGGATTACAAAATCATAAATCTAGAGCATGCGAACAAAGCAATGAGTTCCAGATGTGGAAAAATATTCCAGTCCTTGTACTGCCATCGCTCACCTTGAAGAAAACCAAACCAGTCCTTCAATCTGCTGTCTATAATCCAAGTTAATTGGTGAAGGATGGAAAAAAAGTAAGGGAAAGTATATACTTGTAAAATTATTAAAAGAAACGACTGTGGTAAAAGCTGAAATGCATCAAGAAACATACTTTCTCCATGAGTATTACACTCACCATTACAGTCAGCACATGCTGATGCTTTGTCTCATGGTCCAGCCTTTCAGCTGTAAAAAGAACGCCAGTACCAGGATCCAGCCTAAATTTTTTCAGACTGCTCGGATCAGTGCTGCTTTGAAGGACGTAAATCAACTTGTTCTTCTCATCCTTATCAGTGGCACTAACATGGAGAATTATTGATTCAGGAATTGTATCTTCTGGGATATTTACTTCATACTTTGGCTTTGAAAACTCAGGTCGATGGTCATTTGTATCAATTACTCTAATGTATACCTGAAATGAAGTAAAATCTGACATTTGATAACTGTGATTTCATTATGTTTCTTTAAACACAGCAAGAGGAACTCATAATACAATTGAGGCCTTGATCATTCAATGACATGGTTTTAATCACTTCAAGTTTATGATGGAGAAAGACTGTGTTAGAATTTTATATGCACTACAAAGTGAACTATCAAGACACAGAACTTCTATTTTCAACATTCTAATCAGGTGAATGCATACTTATATAATCAGTTTAAGTGAATGCGTTAAAGCAAAATATTTGCACATGAAAGCTCACAAAATGAAAATCTAAATGTTTCATAATTACCAGCCTACAATTTCTATTTAAAATCGCTTCCTTTATTTTCTCTATTTTGCCTGAGTACAGGTATTAGCAAGATTTAGTGCATTCTTAAGTACCCAAACTGTTAACAAGCTTTGCTTAGTCATGAAGAATCCAAAATACTGTTACTCAGAAACTCCTTATATTGAGCTGATAACTCCCAAGTATTTCCAGAACGTCAGATAACACAGCATGCCTGTCTTCACTATCATTCCATTGACTCCTACTGCTGAGGGCAGATGTGATGCTGATTATAGCAATTTACTTGGACAGAAAAAAACTCTTGTTCATCTAGCCAAGCAGAAAGTTGAACTGAAATTGAAAATCACAATGACATCATATGCGATTTATCTCCAATTAGTTCATTTATTAAATATGCAAGGAATGCTTATTTTGCATAACTCTACATTTTCCAGCTTTCTAAATTCTGTACCACTCCATTGCTGCCGTTACACTTCATATTGATGGCAAGTCATTCTTGCTGAATAGGCATATTAAAAGTGATACCAATCTACAGCAGCACCAACCCGGTTTGCTTTGAAACTTAAAACGTGAGTGGCATATGACATGCAACACATGTGATTTCATTCCAAGTTTCAAGCATCTAATTTGCATGGTCTGCATCAACAATCTACCAATACTGGCATACTTATAGGTATGATCGAATAGAGTTGAGGGAAGAAAATTGTCTCAAATATGCAGATTATATTAGTGTCTATAACATGTCATCTTATCATGATGCACATCAGCTTCTGGGACATGATGCTCGTTGCAACTGCCAGAAAGGAACAAGTATGTCACTCCTTAAGGGGATATTATTTGCTCCACTGCCGATTACGGATTCAGGAATGATGCATCCGCTAACAGATTACTACATTCACCCCACCCAATCCAGCTCAATCTATGGGATGTACGATCTTCTGGCTGCTGCCCTTTAGCAATGGCTAATATTCAGAAAGCCAAGATGTTGGTGGCCAGGAGCACACCTGCAACTTCTGCAGTCCATCACCAGAATGTCTGTTTTAGTGCTGGTAAGGATGGTCATTGGGCATCTTAGCTTTGAAAGGGACATCCTGTATAATATGCACACTAAGCTTTTAATAAACTTGAAAATAATTTACGTAAGAGCTTTCTCAATCCCCTGCCTTCGCTTCAAGTAAAGGTTAAAGGGAATCCTAGAAAAATGGCACATAGAGCCATTTATGTCACATCTTGACATTTTACCCTATCTTCTGCTGTCATTATGGCAGGATATTGGGCAACCAACCTCTATAAAACTTTTAACTCAATACATAAATTTTAAAATGGCTGTAATTTAAAAAAAAAACTCTTTCATGGAATGTGAGAATCATTGGCGAGGTCAGTATTTGTCGGTTTGCAGGTGCAGCAGGTAATTAAGAAGGTAAATGTAATTTTGTCCTTCATTGCTAGAGGGATGGAGTTTAAAAACAGGGAGGTTATGTTGCAGCTGTATAAGGTGCTGGTTAGGCCGCACCTAGAATGCTGTGTACAGTTTTGGTCTCCTTACTTGAGAAAGGACATACTGGCACTGGAGGGGGTACAGAGGAGATTCACTAGGTTGATTCCGGAGTTGAGAGGATTGGCTTATGAGGAGAGACTGAGTAGACTGCGACTATACTCATTGGAATTTAGAAGAATGAGAGGGGATCTTCTGGAAACATATAAAATTATGAAGGGAAAAGATAAGATAGAAGCGGGGATGTTGTTTCCCCTGGGGGGTGAAACTAGAACTAGGGGGCATAGCCTCAAAATAAGAGGGAGCAGATTTAGGACTGAGTCGAGGAGGAACTTCTCCATCCAGAAGTTGTGAATCTGTGGAATTCCTTGCCCAGTGAAGCAGTTGAGGTGACCTCATTGAATGCTTTTAAGGCAAAGATAGATAGAATTTTGAACAGTAAAGAAATTAAGTGTTATGGTGAGTGAGTGGGTAAAGTGGAGTTGAGTCCACACAAAGATCAGCCATGACCTTATTGAATGACGGAGCAGACTCGAGGGGCCAAATGGCCTAGTCCTGCTCCTGATTCTTATGTTCTTTTGTAACTGACTACTTGAATTTTTCCAAGTTCTAAGATATGGCAGACAAGTAATTATTCAGAAGTTCATAGATCTATTTTATTTAAATGTTGTATTTCCATTGTGTAACTTTTAGACCATGCCTCACCCACAAAAATACCTTGCCCAATTCAACACAAGACCAGATCTGTGTACAATTTCCTTTTCTACTACAGAAAATAATTTATTATCGCTCCAAACTCCAAAGATGTGCGGGTTAGGTTGATTGGCCATGTTAAAATTGCCCCTTAGTGTCCTGAGATGCGTAGGTTAGAGGGATTAGCGGGCAAATGTGTAGGGATATGGGGCTGGGGCCTGGGTGGGATTGTGGTCGGTCAGACCCGATGGGCCAGATGGCCTCTTTCTGCACTGTAGGGTTTCTACGATTCTATAGCTCTTATTGAAGAAACTAAGTTAGGAATCATCAAGCTGCGTCCACATTCAAATCTACAAACTACAACAAACTGATAAAAAATGACATGCTATCGATAATTTGTAAAACAAAAACGCTCTGAATGAACATCTGAAACAGACAGAGAAGTGCAAGATTAATCTTTCACCAGAAAGCAGTTCAACATTGAAGATATTAGAGGGCTACAAACTAATAACTTCAAAATGAAATTCCTGTTTTGCAACATTGATGGCCTATAAAGAACTAAAGCAATTTTTTCCCCGAATCTAAATCCTTCACCAGGAATTCAATTACCTGAGTGCGGATGGACATTGTTCCATCTGTTGCCTCCACTGTCAAGTTGTAATTTGATTTCTGTTCTGCATCAAGTGGTCTCGCAACAATGATGGTTCCACTACCTTTGTCCACATCAAATCGGCTGTCATAGTTGCCACCTGCGTTTAAGAATATGAAAAGGTAGATATAACAAAAACACACAGATTCTGCTCTGCTATCAGATTGCATGCAAATGAAAAAAAATTGGTCTCGCTTCACCGAACATGCAAAATGATACAAGGGATGAACCTTGCACAATGTGACTTCTTTTTGTATAATGAAGGCCTTTAGAGGGAAGGCTGGCCTTTGTTTTAACTAGAACCACATTTTATTTTCACAACTAATAAGAAAACACAAAATGATGAAAGATACAATAACTTAGCTTGGCACCACAATGCAAGGGGAACACAGAGTTTCATAGGACTCGGGAGCAGGAATGGGTTGTGGAGGGGTTTGGCTCATTGATAACTTAGTATTTTCAGCAGTGACAGGAAGGAAAGGTATAGGCCTGGGCATTGGGGGTGAAGAGTGAGATCAAGAGATCTGGCAGCACTTGGGAGGGATGTGCATTAAATTTGATGCTTTGCAATTGCTCCCTGGAAGTATATCCATTTATCTCTGTCTTTCTCTGTTCACGTCTCTTCTTTCTCTCAGTCTTATACATGTTACTAATTGAAATATTTTAATTTCACAACTATCAACTAATCACAATAATGAAGGTAATTAAGGTTCTGTTTGCTTTCATAAGAACATAAGAAATGGGAGCTGGAGTAGGCCATTCTGTCCCTCAAACTTGCCCCACCAATCAATAAAATCATAACAGATCTGATGTGGTCTTATCCCCACTTCCCTGCCTGTGCGCCATAACACTTGACTTTCTTGTAGATCAAACACCTATCTGACTCAGTCTTGAATATATTCAGTGGCCCAGCCACCACTGCTTGCTGGGAGAGAGAATTCTGAAAACTAATGACCCTCTAAAGAAGAGATTCCTCCTCATCTCCACCTTAAATGGGAGACTCCTTATTATGTAACTCTCCTCCCTAGTTCTAGATTCCCCCACGAGTGGAAACATTCGGTCAACATCTACCCTGTCATCTCTTATTCTTCTGAACTCTATGACTTTCAGCCCAGCCTGCTCAAATATTCTTGAGAAGATCCCTTCATCTCAGGAACCAGCCGAGTGAATCTTCTCCAAACTGCCTCCAATGTAAGTATGTCCCTCCCCGAGTTAGGTGCCCAAAACTGCTCACAGTACTCTAGGTGCAGCCTCAGAAGTGCCCTGTACAGTTGTACAAAACTTCCCCACTTTTATATTTCATTTTACTTGCTTTTATCCCAATCTCAACATTGTGTTTGTCTTCTTAATTATTTTCTGTACCTACATGCTAACTTTTGTGATTCATGTCTAAGGACACCCAGGTCCCTCTGTACTGCAGCACTCTTCAGTTCCTCTCCATTTAAACAATGCTCTGCTTTTCTACTCCTCCTGCCAAAGGGGACATCCTCACATTATATTCCAATTGCCAATTTCTTGCCTATTTACTTAACGTATCTATGTCCCTTAAAATCCAGGACCTCTACCACCCAGCAGAACAAGGGCAGCCTGGCATATGGGAACACTGCCATTTGCAAGATCTGCTCCAGGTCACAGACCACCCTGGCCTGGAACTATATCATTGTTCCTTCATAATTGCCAGGTCCAAATCCTTAAAACCCCCTACACTACATAGACTGCAGCAGTTCAAGAAGGCAGCTCAGAATATTTTCTTAAGGGTAATTATGAATGGGCATAAATGCTATTGACACTCACAACCCATTAATGGATTAAGAAAACACAAGTGATTCAAAAAGACCCTAAGGGTGAAGAAAGACATACTTTGCTCTTTCTGAATCTTACAAATAATTTATAATCAATTGAAAGGGACCATTGTAGTTGATCCTGCTTTTTTGTTCATTCAGACAGAGATGAAAATATGTCATCATTTAGAAAATAAAATCAGCTTCATATACATTTTACCTGAATTTGGAAATTTGTCCTCTAGGTCTTCTTCAAATAATTTTGAAAAACAATCAAACTTTATCAAATTGAGTTTATTAACAAAGATAGAGGCATGCAAACATTTATCTATCTTACAAGCTACTGATGTACCCTAGGGAATTTTGTGTAGTAAACATGATCAGCCTGCTGAAATTGCTTCCCAATTTTATTCCCAAAATTATTCAGCACTGAGTAAAACATCAAGTCCAAACCTGGGATTTTGGGACAGATGATAACCTTCAAATAAAACCTTTAACAAAGGTATGAAAAGGTAGAAAAAACAATTCAATGGATAAATAGAATGTTATCCTAAAATTTTTCTAATTTAGTCGACAACTTATTTTAGATATTAACAATTTTAATTGCTGAGCAAAAAAAATCTGTTTTTCATGGTTCAGTTGCTTCATCAACAAGCTGTGTCAACAAGAAGTTGGCACATCAAAACAGACATTTACATTATAAGTGTTTAAATATGGATTTCTGTTATAAATATTGACATAGGTAGTTTTGATGTTAAATGTTCAGATTAAATGCATGACTCACGAATTATAGTTCGCGAACAAGAAGTGTACGCTCTGAAAAGTTCTCAACACACATAGGTATAATTTTCCCTTCTCATTCACGTGGATTAGAAAGAACCTTGAAACAGGTTCATTCTCCTTTTACCATTAACACCAAAATGCAAATGATTGATATTTTTGATCATTTTCTTTAGATTTCTTTGCAGATTTTTACTGACCAACCACTCAATTAACATTCAGCACAACTGACAAAACACTAAAGTCAGAAAATATTCATACAATAATTATGTTCCTTCTCAACCGTTTCATGCTCACAGGTGACTTGTTAAAACTTTAGAGAAACAAATGCTTTACGCTGGTGCAATTCATGAGAATAGAATTCCTCAAGGTTTTTAGAATAACAAATTTCAAGACCTGTTCGTTTTGAGATGAAGTAACTTTTTAACTGAGTTATGCATATTAGTACATTCCAGCATTCCTAGGGAATCAATGTGAAACATCAAACGAGTTTCATTCAGCCCATTCTGCCATTCAAACAGGTCACGGTTAATCCAATCCTCTATCTCAATCTCAAATTTCAATTGACCCAACATCCACAGTTTTTTGGGACAGAAAGTTCCTGTTTGTGGAAAAGTACTTCCTGATTTGACTAATGAATCATTTAGTTTTAACTTTAAGATTACATATTCTTCTGCTTTATTCCTTCACCACAAAGTAGCAGCTTTTCAATATCTACTCTACTGAATTCCTTTATTGATTTGAACACCTCAGCTTGAGAACCTGTCATAGAATCCCTTCTGTGCAGGAGGAGGCCATTCAGCCCATTGAGTCTGCACTGACCACAATCCCACCCAGGCCCTATTCCCGCAACCCCACCTGCAATCCCCTAACACGAGGGTCAATTTAGCATGGCCAATCAACCTAATCCGCACATCTTTGGACTGTGAGAGGAAACCAGAGCACTGGGAGGAAACCCATGCAGACACGGGAAGAATGTGCAAACTCCACAAGACAGTGAGCCGAGGTTGGAATTGAACTCGGGTCCCGGGCGCTGTGAGGCAACAGTGCTAACCACTCTGCCATCTAAACTTAAGGTCTGAATCAATTGGAATTGAATTTTAAACTGAGTTTGTGCATTTTGTGAGATTTACTCGAGTACAGTCAATAAATGTTTTGTTTTACTTAAAAAATCTAAAATCCCCAACAGCTGCCTTCTAAGATAACTCAGATATAAATTTCAATATCATAACTAACTAATATCGAACAATTATTGTAGTGCTTGCTTTCACTCGAAATATTTTCTAACAGCTACTGTTTTAAAAAGAAAGGGCAGGCTTATTTCAATCATTGGCTGATTTCGTTTAGGCAGCAGCATGATACAGAATTACACTGACCTTAGTGCAACGTAGACCATTTGGGAAGATGAAGCCACATTGTAAAATAGACTCTGCAGTACTTTAAAATATACTACTGCAATTCCTAAGTAAGATGCAACTAGTTTCTTGTGGATTTATTAGTGGGAAATGATTCAATTTAAAATGATCTGCTACTTCATGAAGGACCTCAAAAAACGAGCATTGAAGTAATCAGTAAATCTTTATAAATTTGATGTATGAATATAGCAACAACTTCAGGTATAAAGATCATGGAGAGGTGCCAATCTAAGCATCTAATTAAGGGCTAAAATCACAAGAGTAGGCAAATTTTGATTGCTTCCTTCATTAAAAATCACCTGCCAATCAGAATCAAAAAATAGTTGTTCAATCCCACATAATTAGGTAATTCTTTCAATTTTCACAAAACAGTGCCTGGTTATGAAACTGAATGAAACACTAATTACTTTTGAGAAAGTACAACTCAGCCAATTTTGACATTGTTTTATTTTTATTATTTTTTGCTTCATATTTTCAGACACTTTTGTCCCCATTGTGGGATGGCGGGGAAACATTGAAAGGTTTAGCACTTGACTAACAACCTGGACCATGACATGCAGATATAATTCAGTCCTCAATTTAAAGTTATGTACTCTGTTTTTATGCTTTAATTATAAATTCCACATGTATAATAGGAACAGTCTATGTAAACTTGCACCATAATTATGCCTTTTGGCCAGAAGTGTTGCTGCAGCAGACTATTAAGGAAAAAGGAGAAATTCCAGCAAGCTTGTACAGACAGTTTCCATCATAGATAATGGACTTTGAAATTGTAATTGAGGAAGCTACAGATAGTATATATAGATGTAAGATTTTTAATATATTAATAGACAGATATATACATAGAATTAACAGAAGAGAACAACTGGATTAGACATAAAAGCAGCAGCATATGCACCCACTGACAATATAAAATATGTTTACTTGCTAATTCAATGATACTTACTATATGAGTATAAGTTATTTGGGCAACATTTTTTCTTAGTTTATGAACAGAGCAAAAAGAATATAATTTCCATTGCTAAATTTAATTAGTAGATCTCATAATGTAGTACCAAAGTATAATTATGAGATGGCAGCAGATACCTTCTGCTGTACAGTTCGGGTCACAAGCCATCTGAAAGATATAAAACATTTCTCTAGCTTGTTTGTCACCTTGCAGAGCCAGAAACACAGTCGAAGACAGAAAAGGCAGCAAGGATAGAAAAGAAAAGAAATTAGATTAGTTAATGAGAATCTAGTTAAAGGTGAGATACACAATAGAGGGTAGACCATGGAAATCCATTATAAGGGTGAGTCCACAATCCAGTACTCCTGATAGGAAACTGCATTCACAGTCAGTACATCCTGTGATTTATTTTTGTCCATCAAGATGAATGGATGAAAAATCACAGGCTTCGCACCTGTGACTTTCCATGAAAGCAGTGCTCCTGTCAGGGGTGTCAGATTGCAGAGTTACCATTTATTTCCCTGGTTTTACTCAAATTGCAATTCACACAAATTAACATGCACATCTTTGTTCTAACACTAGGTTGGTTATAATCAACAGTTCTGATATATTTGATTTAAACACATTTAGACAATTTAAACCTGAAAAATATTCGAAAAATGCACTCTCAATTATCTGTTTTTGTCCATGCATCTTGGGATCTTTTTAACCCCCATGCTAGCATTCAAGTCTGTTACATAGTAGAGCAAGAAAGATCATAAGAGCACAATTAAATTCTGAACCTGAGTTGCAAATAGAATGTAGTTTGTTTAGATTTATCATTATGAACTCAGTCAGTCTACAAACAGCAGATTGAATTTATATGCAAATTCAGTAAATTGTATTCCCATTCTGTAAATGAAACTTTGTAAACCTCCAATTTGGGGTCTGATTTGTGGGCACGTCAAAGGAAGCAGTACTGTTTGTGCGGTACATTATATAAGTTTCCATATGTTTATTTAAGCATTTCTAGAGCATTAAATAATACATTAATAATCAAAGTAATTCCAGAAAAAAAGTGAAAAAAGATGCACATTAAGCTTAAAAGATAAAGCAGTGCAGTGGATCCATTAATTTATTAATACTACAATTGAACCAAAGGGACAGGAAAATCCAAGGTATCATAGGCTGATTTGGCTGATCTTGCTCAGAAATTATAATAATCGTCTGTGCCTCTAAGATTAGGGTAGTAAAAAAGTCAGGTTTCTACTCCTGATTGACAGCCATTGAGTCTGTAGGAAGTGCCACGTGATTATAAGACTGAACCAGTTATGCGCTCTTATAATCACATTGCCAGCCAATGTTATGAATCAAGACTTATATATGTGGTATTAAAGGAAAACATCAATTCTACAGAATTTCATGACACGGGGGATTGGTTTGCTTCCCAGAATCCACTGAAGGTTCAAAATTGTGCATGATTTCTGAAGACAATTGACTATCCGGTGAATTGACAAGATGGCCCCTTTTGAACTTTGCCCTATTGCAGAGGACCCAGAGGGAGTCAACATATTCAAATGAAGAGGAAATGGGAGAAAAATGACAAAAAGCAAGAGAAACCAAAGGTAATTTGTATCCAATTGAACTCAATTGAATATTTCAAAGTAGCCAATTCAGTAAGATGTTTGCTTTGGAAATCATTGCACCTAACTAGCAAGCACGCTATCACTTTCCTTACCGATGATATCAAACCAGAGGGTAGTGCCAGCAGGTTCAACAGCAATAACTCCAACCATGTGAGTAACTGGATCACTTTCCATGACACTAAAGGAAAAGGAAGATTCTTCAAAATTCCATGGCACAGTGGATGGTTTGGGTTTCACAATCCATTCAATGTGCAGCCGAGTTGCAGATGATTTCTGAGGGCGTCCATTATCCACAGCTTTTATCTGTGAAAAGATTTTGAATCTTTTAACTGAAAACCCGAATGCATATTTCTAAAGGAGATACTATCATTGTAAATTCATAGTGTATAAATAAACAGTACGCTTCTTGAAGTTTCCAGGCATCCATTTATCACTTTACTTTGCACTTAGGAAATGAACATTGACCACGCACACTTAAGTAGAAAATTGGGCTGTAGGCCTATAAACCAGTCTCAAAAGGGTGACCATTTGCGAATGCTTCACTCTACATGGCCTACTTAATCTCCAGGAAACTAAAAATGGCATATTATATTCGATGCAATGGTATTTCTGTGAACTATTTTGAGGTACCCTACTTTATAAGCAAAGAATATGATCTAGAAATTGGTCTACATGACACCAAGTTTTGGGTTGCATCATGGTAGCAGGGTCATTTGAGACCTCAGGGTGGTTATCCCTGCCCTTTTGCAAGTCATCCTCGGGATAGGTCTCACGCTCAGGGTTTCAGGACAAGGCCAAGGGCAGAACCAGCAAATTCTCGTTGGTGATGACAGTAGAGCTAGAACCTTAAGGAAAAAGAACCATTTACAGATGAAGAATCTTTTGGGAAGCAGACATGTTTTTCCTTTCAGGACTGTACTAGGATAGTAAGAAAATGCCTTGAATTCTTTACCCGAGTCATACTGAAGTTGAAAATGGAAGGCTATTACAAACAACCGAAGAGGAAATTAGAAGACTTGCAAAGCCTGGAGAAATGACCAGAGGACCTGTCCTTGGGAAAAATTACCACCACATGGACCACCAAGGCACTCGTATGGTAGCTAAGCAACACTCACGCATTTCCAGCTGGAAGCGAACTGCCTTCCATATTCGGTAAGGACAAAGCATCTGTTTTTATCTGCACTTGAAACAGGCAATATACCCCTTTTCCATATGTTTGTTTGAGGGCCCTTCTCTATGATTTGCTTATTCTGGGTCAGGAAATTAGGCCTAGCAATCACCTTCAAGGCCCAAAAAAGTTACGTAACTTACAGAATGAGGACCAAATGTTTTTCCCTAAGGCACATTGAAGGATCTGATAACCATCCCTCCTCCTCACTCCCCCTCAACACAGCCATGCTCTGCAACTAATCCCCCCCACCTCAACCCAATCCCATTGTTCCCCATGTGCCCAGAACACGATCCAGATACCCAGTCCAAGCCAGATCCAGTCCCAATGCACTTAGCTGGAAGTTATTGTGACACTAGCTCTGGTGGTGAATAAATCTGCTGGTGCAATATTGGGGGGAGCCACAGGCTGCACTTTGCAGGTGCAGCAAAGGAAAATTTCACCTCCACTTGCCCATAAATGGAACTGCCTGAATTTCTGAGTCTATGCAAATGAACTCAATGCATAGACATACACACATACATATGTTCAGGCATACATACAAAATATATACTCACATAATAACATACATACATAAATATATACTCACCGTAAGAATATCATATTCCCCAGCTGCCGAAAGCTTCTTCGATGAGACAACGCCAGTTTTAGGCTCAATGAAGAACTTGCCCTGTTCATCTCCTTCTTCAATGCTGTAAGATATTTCTGCATTTGGACCTTCATCTTTATCAGCAGCGATTACTCTAAAGATGGGCTCTCGCTTAACCGATTTCTCTCGTTCTGGTTTTATTCGCTCCGGGAGATTGATTTTGTAGAACTTTTGCAAGAACTGAGGTTTGTTGTCATTTTCATCCAACACCTTGACTATAACTCTAGCAATGGTAGATTTTGGGATGTTGCCATTGTCAGCAATTGTCACCTGTTAAAACAGCAAGAAAAACAAGCACATTATGAGCTTTTTAAATCACCCAGTTTTATACAGTACTAGAATTCATTAGTTCAAAATAAGTAGTATTTTTTGCCAGACCAAATAAAACATTTTTCTTATTTTTGCTTTACTCCAAGTCAAATAATTTGAGACCAGTAATTTCAATATTTTGCAACAGCGATCAACATTTTTATATTGGAAATAAAGATAAAAAGGAAAGATACGTCTGAGCACAAACACTAAATTTTAACACAAGATGTAAACATGTGGGATTTCAGGTTTTAATGGGCTTTAAATTATTTAAATTAGCAGATGGAAAATTTCTTTGAAGGGATTAAGAAATATGTCAAGAGATTGGGTTCCATAATTGCTTTTCACCCTTAAGATCTCTGCACGCTCCCAAGCAAACTGATTCACCAGAATTCTACAACGGACAATGGAAATATCCATTGACCTCGGGCAGAAATTTCTGGTCTTGCTCGAACGAGGCCGTAAAATCCCACCCATTAAGTTCATACCTTTTCTGGGGCTGAAAGTGAAATATCTTTGAGCACTTTCAGTCAACTTTCTTGCAGGCAAATATCCACAGCATTAGAAACATCGATAGTCAGTAATTGGAGTAAGAGGAGACCATTCAGCCCTTCTAACCTGCTCCCCCATTCAACACGATCATGCTGATCATCTATCTCAAAGCCATACTCCTGCGCTCTTCCTGTACCTTTGACACCTTTAGAGTCTAGAAATCTTATTTCCTTCTAAGCTATATTCAGTGATTTGGTCTCCACAGCCTTCTATGGTAGAGAATTCCATAGGTTCACCACCCTCCGAGTGAAGAAGTTTCTCCTCATCTCAGTCCTAAATTGCCTACGCTGTACCCTGAGGCTGTGAACCCTTGTTCTAGACCCTCCGGCCTGAGGAAACAACATCACTTCATCTCGCCTGTCCAGCCCTTTCAGAAATTTATAGTTTCAATTAGATCCCCTCTCGCTCATCTAACTTCCAGTGAGTACAGGCCCAGGTGACACAATCCCTCCTCATACGACAATCCTGTCATCCTAGGAATCAGTCTGGTGAATCTCCCTTGCACACCCCGTGGCAAATATATCCTTTCTTAGATAAGGTGACCAAAACTGCTCACTAATCAGTGCTAATTGACAAGTATGCTCAAAACATACACAAGGACAGTTTATGTAGGGAACAACTAAATTCCTGCTGGTGTTGTAATGGGTACACATGATTGAGCACATTAAAGAGAGTTCAACAGTGTGTAAGGCTATATCATGTCTCATCTGATGCCCTCTTGAATCTGCCACCAACGCACTTCCAGACCCAAACCACTCGTTGTGTGAAAATGTTTTTTCTCACATCACATTTGCTTCTTTTGCAAATCATTTTAAATCTGTGCCCAATTATTCTTGATCCTTTTACAAACGGGAGCAGTTTTACCCTATCTACTCCGTCCAGTAGCCTTATGATTTTGAACATCTCTATCAAATCTCCTCCCAGCCTTCTTCTATCCAAGAACAGTCCCAGCCTCTTCATAACTGGTGCATAGAGGAATTTGAGGGCCCTCGTGCATAACTCACAAAACGTAAGCACCTACGTTCAACAGGTAATCGAGAAGGCAAATGGAATGTTGACCTTTATTTCAAAGGGAGTGGTACATAAAAATATGGAAGTCTTGCTAAAACTATACAAGGCACTAATTAGACCACACCTGGAATACTGTGAACAGTTTTGGTCCCCTTATCTAAGGAAAGATACACTGGCAATGGAGGTAGTCCAGAGAACGTTCACTAGGTTAATCCTGGGTATGGAGGGATTTTCTTATGAGGAGAGGTTAAGTAGGTTGGGCCTGTACTCATTGGAGTTTAGAAGAATCAGAGGTTACTTTATTGAGACCAACAGGACTCTTAGGAGGCTTCACAGGGTAAATGCTGAGGTTGTTTCTCCCTTATGAGAGAGTCTAGGACCAGAGGGCATAATCTCAGAGTAAGGTGTCGCCCACTTAAATCAAAGATGAGGAGGAATTTCTTCTCTCAAGAGGGTAGTGAATATGGGGAATTCTTTACCGCAGAAAGCTGTGGAGGCTGGGTCATTAAGTATGTTCAAGGCTGAGACAGACAGATTTTTAATTAGCAAGGGAATCAAGGGTTATGGTAAGGCGGGAAAGTGGAGTTGCGGATTAGGTCAGGTCAGCCATGACCTCATTGAATGATGAAGCAGATTCGATGGACCGAATGGCCTACTTCTGCTCCTATGTCATAGTCTTATGCAGATAAGGGCAGAAAATTCCAGGGTTCATTATTGTGCTGGCAAATTGCAATGGCTAGAAAGTGAAAACTTACATGAATTTTCCTTCAGTAAAATTAGCAATGGCTGGAATTTCACCACATGTAGTTGGTTTGCTCATATCAAAAGGCAGCTGCTTTGGGAGTCTGCCAAAATCTCAGACCAGAAAGCAAGCATGTTAAATCTTACTCTGCATAGTGTTGATTGAAATGACTGAACTTTTAATTGTGGCACAAAGGTGGAATAATTGAATGATGTTTTATTAGAATCTTTTTATGTTTCAATTTAATTTATTCCAAAAGCTTTAGAACAAGAACTGTAACTTCCACTAGCGGTTATGTCTGCAAGAGACACTGGAGGAATGACAGCGATTTAAAAAAAAATCAAAACTCTTTGTTCAATTATTTAACTTTGCATTATTTTCAGTTTGACTGCCCAAAGAAAATTTGAAACACAAATCCATACAGCATCTGAATGAAGACAATATGGAGATGCTGGCACTGGACTGGGGGTAGGCACAGTAAGAAGTCTCACAACACCAGGTTAAAGTCCGACAGGTCTATTTGGTAGCACGAGCTTTCGGAGCACTGCCCCTTCATCAGGTGAGTTCAAAGTTGGGTTCACAAACAGGGCATATATAGACATAGACTCAATTACAAGATAATGGTTGGAATGCGAGTCTTTATAGGTAATCAAGTGTTTAAGGGTGCAGGCAATGCGAGTGGAGAGAGGGTTAAACACAGGTTAATGGAGGTGTGAATTGTCTCAAGCCAGGACAGTTAGTGAGATTTTGCAAGCCCAGGCAAGTCGTGGGGGTTACAGATAGTGTGACATGAACCCAAGATCGCGGTTGAGGCCGTCCTCCTGTGTGCGGAACTTGGCTATCAGTTTCTGCTCGGCGATTCTGCGTTGTCGTGCGTCTTGAAGGCTGCCTTGGAGAATGCTTACCCGAAGATCGGAGGCTGAATGCCCTTGACTGCTCATGTCACCAAATAAACCTGTTAGACTTTAACCTGGTGTTGTGAGACTTCCTACTGTGCCGACCCCAGTCCAACGTCGGCACCTCCACATCATGGCTACCACTGACACCGTTCCTGGCTTGAGACAATTCACACCTGATGAAAGCTCGTGCTACCAAATAAACCTGCTGGACTTTAACCTGGTGTTGTGAGACTTCTTACTGTGAATGAAGATGGGTGAACATTTTAAGCAAAGGCTCTTTGCAGTTGAATGTCTCCAGAATGTTTCCTCTCCATTCAGGGACTGTTAGATCTGTATTTCCCATTTTCATTGCAAAAGAAAGCAATAACGTTAAATTATGTTTTGCACTGAGAATTTCTTGGATCTAATTTCAGTTCGTTGAAAGTTTTGCGGACCAGTCTGTACATATTTAATCCATTTGTCACGGCTTCTGTGCGTTCTGCACCCAAGAGCTCTTTTGTTCATTCCCAGACAGAAGGCATTCAGGGGACATGATTTTAATTTGCACTGAAAGGAGGCTGATTTTTCATCTCCTTTAATCCTTCTGTCTACCCCACAACCCACATATTCTATTTGTTTTATTAATCAGCCAAGTATTTTACTGAACAGGAGAAAACAAGATGAAACAGACAGGCAAGCACATTATATGAAGAGATCACAGCCTGGAAATATACCACCCACCATGGTGCATTTTATATTGGTCAATAACCATTTACCTAGTAAACAAAGGCATATGACCACATTTAGTCAATGGACATTTAATTATGCTCAATAGATGAGCACAATTTGGCCCACTTTCTAATTAAACCATCACCCAACTAAAGGCTGCCCGGAAGGTACAAAATTAGCTGATTCATTCTTTAAAATATCAGATTTCAGACTAATCCAGTTCTATTTGACTTTGCAAACCACAACATTGTGCACAGCAGTTAACAATGTATTACATAACCAACAAAAGAGTTTCATTAAGTAAAAGTTAAACCAGTAGACAGGTATTGTCCAGGTAAAAAAGGAATATTTTAGCCATTAACACAAAAGGATCTCTACACAAGACTGTTTCTTGAAATTATGTTCTCTGGTAAAAATGAGCGTCATGAAAAAGACAGCTAAAGGCAACAAAGCACAGCCCAAGTAACAAATAGGTTGTCCAGGAATGAATAAACAAGCCACAAAACACAAAAGAAGCAATTCAACTTCATGCTGAATAGTAGCTGATAATTAAAATACTATCCACAGTCTGTGGCCAGGTAAGACGACAAACCTGACAAAGAACTAGTCAGTATGGGCTGAAAAGACAAATGAGTGCCTTTACAGCAATTGTAATTTGAGACTAGTCAGTTCCCTATGAAATCCATTCAAAGCAATGGTGGAAATGAACAGGGGCAGGCCTTTCAGCCCCTCAAGCCTATTCCGCCATTCAATTAGATAATGCCCAACTTGTGTATCAACCCCAGTTACCAACCTTTGTTCCTGTATCAATTGATACGCTTACCCATCAAAAATCTATCAATTTCGGACTTGAAAATTTCAGTTGACTCAGCATCCACACATAACCTTTGGGGAAATGAGTTCCAGACTCCAGAATATGGTTTTTAAATTTCCCATGGATAAGGCACAAGCCTGGGCTGTACCATGAGAAAGGAGGAGATGAATAAGCAGTAAAATCAAATTAAATCTTATAGACAAATCGTGTAATAGAAAAGATGTTCATATATATTAGCAGCTAGCAGAAAGGACTTAAAACCTTACTTGCTTAACTATACCAATCAGAAATTAGGCTAAAATGACAACTTAATGAACTTGAGACACAGCAAAAATTTCAAGAACAATGGCTCTCCTGTCCAAAAATATCTCAAAATGTCTGCCCTAAAACATTTAAATGTCTCAGCATTTATTAAAATGTCATCCACCAAAAAACAGATTTTTGAACACATCTAACTTATACATTCCAAAGGAAAAGGACCTGAAAGCAATATTCTGATCTATCACTCCCAGTACTGGATTGTTTATACTATTGTGGAGTAATAAATGACCAATTACAACTCATACTTGGAAGCTTGCTCATTCAGGGCCAAAGAAAACAAGCTCTATATAGGAAAGTTAATTTGCTGTCTTATCATGCACATTTCATATGGCACCCTGGAATCACTCCCATAGCTATCAAGTGGATAATTAGAAAAATACAACAGTGATCAAAGCCATGAGGTTCCCCTCAATGTCCTAAATCTTCACCTAAAGAATCAAAGCAGTCAAACTTCCTGAATCACAACATATCGCAAAATAACCCAAATTACTGTAATGCACTCTGGTATTCGACAACAATGGAATTACTTGTTGCACCAAGTGACCCTTTTAAACAAAATAAAAGCCCTCGCAGCCAAAAAGATATGATAACAAACATTTATCATTTACAAATCAAAGTTTCTTCCCCCATGTCAGTTGAGTAGTTGCCTCTTACAGATATACACTTTGAATAAAAGTCTTATCCCAGTATCCCTTGATAAACAAACACACAGGGCAAGATGTCCCCAGCCCCAATTAGCCTGGAACGGTGGCAGGGAAGTTTTCTAAAAAGTTGAACGATCTTCCCAAAGGCGGGTGGAGAGTGCAGGCCTCTGAACCAGCCCGCACCCACTATCACAGCAATTAATATTATTAAGGGCCAATTAAAAGCCCATCTCTTAAAACGTTTTCAACATTCCCAGCAGGTTTAGCAGCTGTTCCGTGTCAGACCAGCTGCATTGAGGTGAGGATCACATCTGGGTAAAGTCATGGAGGAGGGAAAAGTTTAAAAGGTAAGTAAAAATGCTTTTGAAGTTTCAAGTTCAAGTTGTCGCAGCCTTTCACAGGTCAGAGCAGCAGTCAGTGTTAAGGACTTTGACAGCTCAGTTCCGGACTGTCATCCTCCCAGCATCACCAATGCATTGGAGCAGTGGGCACAGCACCTTGGACTCCACTAGGAAGGCTAGTGGAAATGGGTGCTACAACTTGAGAGGTTGAGACCACTACAGATGAGAAACAGCAGTCTGCAACAGAAGGGCAGAGCTCTGGACATCCTGAGGGCAGAGGAGAAGGACAAGAGGCAAGAAGGAGGAGACATCACCCTGGGCACAGGATCCAAACGCAGAAACAAAAAGACCTGCAGATTACTATAGCATACCGATGCATCATCCACATGCCAGATGCCCTCTTTAGATATTGGACGACCCATCAGATTCACAACTGATGGGGCATTGTGGGCTTAGGAAACACTAGGTCCATTACCTGGACCGGCCAAGTGATGCATGCATCTCAGCTGTTGTAGCTGTCTGCTCTCCATAACATGGCCTGCCTGAGATGTGTGGACCTTGAGGAGAGTGAGGACCAGGAAGCAAACAGCCATCAGGGGATGAGGAGGTGGTGAAGGGAGGAAGAACTGGCAGCAGTGGGAGATGGCTCTGAAGAGAATTGCTGCACAACAAAGTGGTTCCCTCCTGCCATGCTCTCTTCTCTCCCTCATGGGTGCTAAACCTCCACTTCCTCTGTGGCATCAAACTTTGGCACAAACTCATTTCCTCAGGGTACCAGCAGGCACAGCACCTTGCGTGTCTGCTGCTTTGCGTGTCTGAAATCCCCCTCCATTTCTGCCCCAACTCGATTTAATTGGACAGGAAACCAGTCTCCATATCTCTATAATTAATGGTTCACCCCTGGGAACTTAGTTAGTTTCCCACTGGAGATGGGTTTCTGAAACAAAAACAAATTTGACTCTTGTGTCCTGTCTCCAAGGAGAAATTCCAGCCTAAGGGGTATATTCCAAGTTCCGCAGTTTTAAAATTCTACTCAAAGGAGTGCACCAGCCAGAATGTGCAACAGTGACAAAGGGAGGTCACTTGCATTTTGAGGGACAGAACCCAATATTGATGGGCAACATTGCATTGTGGGATGAAAATAATGGTCTTGAAATAACTCACAACCAAAGAAATCCATATTTTGGTGGGGTTGGTGGACTATCTGCAGAGTGGCCCAGTTCGTTCTGTGGACTCTTGCTGCTCCTGGATTCAAAGATAACTTAAAACTGACATCTTGGGCTTCTCTTTGGCTGGATCACCTGATGCATAAAGGACATAGTGCCTGACTTAGTTGGAGATCCTGGCTCTATTACGTTCACCCTTGGTAAAATATAATTAGCCATAGTGCCACCTGAAACAGGGCACAGTCATGCCCAAAGCTGAGCCTCCTGAGCTCTCTGGAATAGGGAATTCCAAAGATTCATCACCCTCTGAGTGAAGAAATTCCTATTCATCCGAGTCCTAAATGGCCTGAGCAGACTCAAAGGGCCGTTCCTAATTTTTATGCTCCTTATTCTGACATGTCCCCTGGTTCTAAAACACCCCAGCCAGGAGATACATGTTTCCTAAATTAGTCTTGTTGAGCTCTTTGTGAATTTTGGATACTTCAATGAGATTGCCTCCATTTCTCTAAACTCTCGAGAATATAAGCTCAGTTTCTTCAATCTCTCCTCATGGTCTGCCAGTACAAACTGGGTGCAGAGAATAATCTCTGAGCTGAAACAAGACAGCAGGAAGCACACCAGATAATGGACCTCAGGCCTACTTGGCAATTGGGAGGAAGCCAGCAAAAGTCTGTGATGCTTTAGTAGAGAGTGAACGCTCCCATGACCGGCCAAATGCTTAAGTGGCTACTTTCACCTGAAAGACAACATTGAATTTCAAGGCCACCAATTCATCAGCAACAACACAACTTCATGAAATCATTAAACTGAAGACTCCCTTTGTAATCACTAATATTTTAAAATATCACTCTTTTTTTCCCAGCTCCACAACCGTTATGGAATAACTTAAAATGAAAATGAAGCAATGTTCTTGACATGATAGCAGCATTAGTATTGTCATATGAATTCCTTTCACAGAAAAATGGGAAACTGTTTTTATCTAATTGTTCTCACCAAGAAAATATTTCACAATTCTTAGTATATTAATTGGTGCCTCAGCGATTATTCCATAGAAAGAACAATCAGAATAAATAACATGTACTGCAGTAAAATGCGTGGCAATTGCAGGAATGAACGTAGAATGCATATACGAAGGACAAATTCACTCTCATTTTCATAATATTCTGCATTGCTGGTTACCGAGTGCAAGGTGTACATTGTGTTGCATTATGTGGAAAGAAACATTGGTTTAGATTAAGTTTGAACGGGTTCGAGGAATGACAATATATAGATTACAACACCAGAGCTACATTTAAACATAAAATCTTATTTTTACAACAGATTACCATATACTGTTACCAGAACAGTGCTGTGAATATTTGTTTTACATAGTTCCAAATAATTAGGGTTACAATCATCACTAAGCAGATATGTAACTTATGAAAGCAAAACTGAGAGCACTTTCACAAATTTAAAGTCCAGAGTGAAAATCTGTATTTGTTGAGTAGAATATAAAATGTAAGTTCCAGATGACATTTTTATGACAATTATCTATGCGGGTTATATAAAAATTTCAATTATGTCTTGATGACTGTTATAAACATTAGAGAGGCCAGTCAACCAACTGTTCACATTATATCAAATTCACATTGCATAATAATCCCAAGTGTCAAACTGGCTGATCACACCAAGTCGGGCAGTAGAGGTGGTAAAAAATCATCAATATACAGGGAAGGTGAGAATGACTAAAGGTTTATATTGGTCATGTACTAATCATTGATAGATACTCAGACAACGCTTTTACTTTTAAATTTTAGTTATTTTGAAGATTCCCTCCAAACATCCTTAACAAAGATGTATTTGTAGCCATTTTCGGTAGCTTGAAATGCAACAGATGTGCTGCATTGAGGAAAAGCATTCTCCCATTGCGACCCGCAACTTTTCTGGGCAGGTCAGAAGATGCGCGTGTCGGCCATTTCGAGGGTTCCCCGTGAGCTTTTACAACCTATGCGCATTTCCCAACCGGAAGAAAATGTCGGCGCCAGGGAACACACAGAGGTCTGGCAGGAAGTGAGGTACGTCATTTGAATATGTTTAATATTTTTTTTTAATGGATTTTAAATGCGATTATCAGGCCCGGCACGGAATTCGCCAGGCCCGATACCATCTCCCACCCTGCCAGGAGTACTTCATTCTGGTTGGTTTAAAGGAGCTCCCCACATTCGGGGAACTAGCGGGAGACCCCGCTGGAGTGAAGGGGGGGGGGCTAATCAGTGCCCCCTGGACATGGGCAGCCTGGCAGTGCTAGCCTGTGCCCTCTGGCACTGCCCAAGGGTCAAAGTGCCCATGCCCAGGGGGCATCTTGGCATTGGGCAGTGCCAAGGGGGTAGGGGCTATTGTGGGCGGGGCCAAGGGGTGATTGGGGGGTTCCCGCTGCCACTCTGCATTGGGATCGGTCTGGCCTGGAGGGAGGCCAGCGATCAGGGCAGGCGGGGGTGGTCTGCCAGGGTGGGGGGAGAGAGACAGGGGAGGGAGTGGGGCGGCATCTGCCAGGATGAGGGAGGTGGGAGGATGGGCTGGACATCGGGGCGCTCCAGGGTGGGGAGGGGTCAGAGCTGGCCCGGGAATTGTTTTGGGGGCCGCCATCGGACTGTGGGGTGGGGGTGGGGGGGGGGGGGGGGGAGAGATGCAGCATTGCGGGGGTCCCGGGCTGTCCAGCAACCAAGCATCAAGCTGGCCAACAAACGGGGAGTCTGACAGATCGGGGCCACTGCGCATGCGCAGAGTTCCAGAATTGTCAGACTCTGGCGTGAATAGGCCCCGTCCCCCCAGGGTTTTTAATGCTATTCACAACTGTGATCTCTGCATTGCAGAGTGGGGAGATTCGAGTTGTGAAGCTGCACTGAAAAAACAGTCGTGATCTAGAACAGTTTTCCCACCAATTCAGCATTTTTGGGAGAATCGCCCCCAGGATTTCTTTGTGATACACTGGGGCCCATGAACATGGTCCCTTCAGCAATCTATTGTCGTCCAGCCATCAATTTTTTGTAGCTCCGACTTAAGTAGCAGCTAGAGAGCTTTCTTAATATCATGGTGTGCGTGTGATGTCTGGGAGTTCTGGTGTACCAAAAATATGGAAATAAAGACATCCAAAGCTAAAGATCCCAAAATCATGTTTGTATTAACACACCAGATTAAGATGAGCAGTTATCTGGAACATTACTTCTTCTTTGCAATTAAATAAAGCTATAATAATAAACATCCATAATGTATGTTTGGAGAAAATCTTTAAAGCCAGCAAATTATGCTCACCTCAAGGATATGCTCTGCTTGCTGCTCCCGGTCTAATTTCCGTGACGTTGTTGTAATCAAACCTGCAAATTCAAACACATCCATTTCAGAACCTCTGTAAAGACTCTCATCCAGATATTATTGTGCATGTTAAATAAAGACTCATTGTCATCTCAGATTAATTTGACAGTTTTTGTGTCAGAGTTTCTATATGGACTGAAAATAAAATACAGCTGTCCCTCATTTTGCATTCCTGTGTTCTTAAAAACAGAGTGTTAAATGAAACCTTGCTAAACAAAAATCACTTTCTTTCAGCAAGTATGTAATATGGCTGGGTTACATTCCTGACCTGTAATTTTTATAGTAAAAACCGATTTAACTTAACCGGCCTAAAATTCTTCCTTCTACTTACCTCCCACTCGTTGCTTGCTGACTCCCACTCACCACCCCTCTCCTGACTTATTCCCTCACTCAATCCCCCTCACTGCTTCCCTCTCACCACCCTCAGACACAGTGAGGGCTGGGGAGAAGAGTGACAAGTGAGGCAGTGAGCAGGAATCAGTGAGGGGATCAGAGGAGGGAGCAGCAAAAGGAGCAGTGAGAGGGAAGTATCGAGGAAGCAGGGAGATGGATGGTGAGCAGGAAGGAGTGAAGAGATCAGGAGGTGGTTGGGAAGGAGTAAGGGGCCGGGAGATGGTTGGAAAAGAAGATGGTTTGTGAGCTGGATGAAGTGAGGAGGTCACGGGATAGTTGGAGAGGGGCAGGGAGTCAGGAGACGGAAGCTGCAAGAGGAAAGCAATGAGGGGATTGGGAGAGAGGAGTGTGAAGCAGCAACGGGGTTGGGAGAGGTGGCAAGTGAAGTGGTGGGAAGTGTCTGAAAACAGACTGAGCATGCACAGTTACAATGTGGTTCTTGGCACACGTGCTATAATCATGTTCATTCAAAAATGGAGATCAAGACTGGCAGCACTTCTGGGTAAATTGTCTAACTGCGCTAAAATAAAAACATACTGTAAGAAGGTGCTTTAAATGCGAGATATGTGAATAACTGAAAAGATATAAACCCAGACATTCAATTTTTCAGTATTTGAAAAATGGTTGAGAATTCTGATTTCATGTATATATACAATGATGTCTCAATCATCCTTTATATTAAACCAGATGTGCCCCATTCAGACTACAATCCAGCTTAAACACTAAATTGGTACAAGATCTGATAGATCATTTCCTGTATTTTCCAAGTTTATAATAATGCAAAATCATATTTAGTATACATCCATGTTTCTGATAGTCTTCTGGTCGACGGGACTTCCTGCCAAAAGCACAATGCTGACAGTACTATTAAAATTATAACATTAATTAGAACATTTATCAGTAGATCACTGTCTCATAGAATTGCAGAAATCTAAGGAATTTCCCTTACCCCAAGTTCTTCATATAATTTGACATCATTTGTTTTCAAAGGTTTCATTTGACATCAATGGCTCTCAATTGCAATCATTTTGCCTTCATTTCACATCAATTGTTCTCAAATGTTATTGTGTCATCATTTGATATCATTTACACTCACAAGCAATCATTTGGCTATCATTCTATTTCAATTTCTCTCAAAACAAACCATTTATCATTTTCACACAGACCAATAGTAGCAAGGTCAAATTATAGTTATCGAATGAGTGCTGGAATGGGTTTAAGTCCCACTCCAGCCGCACTTGAGCACAAAAGTTGAGGCTGACACTCCAGTCCAGTAGTGAGGTACTGCTGCAGACTTTAAAAACAGGTCCCCGTCTGACTTCTCATGTAGACATAAGGGTTTTCAAAGCTTTATTCCAAAGAAGAGCTGGGGAGTTCTATCCACTGTCCTGACCAATATTTATCCCTCAATCAAAATCACAAAGAACACGTTAGCTGGTTATTATCATGTTGCTGTTTGTGGGAGTTTGCTGCATAGAAATTGGCTGTTGCGTTTCCTACATTATGACAGTGACTGCACATCAGCAGTGCTTTATTAGCTATAAATCGCTTTGAGATGCCAGGTGCTTGTGAAAGGTGCGATATAATTGCAAGCCTTTTCTTTTTAATATATTTATGGAATATCTTTAGGTTTTTCTTGTTTTTACATGCCAATCTTTTTTCATACCCTCTCGTTGCTTTCCAAATTTGGTTTTTAATTTTGCCTCTGTACTTTTCATACCCCTCTAAGTTTTCTGCAATATTCAGCTCTTGGTGAAATTTCCTTTTCTTTGATCCTCCCTGGTTAAATCATTTGAAAAGAGAGGGCATTTAATCAGAATGTATTAAAAGTATTTTGGAAAGCAGTACGCAGGTAAAGCTTTTCAAATTAACTCATTTTGATGTACTACTGCATTTCCTCCCTTACAACTGCAATTACACTTCACTGGCTCTATCGTGCTTTGAGGCATGCGGAGGTCGTGAAAGGCGCTATATAAATGCAAGTCTTTCTTTTACTGAGACATGTTAGCAATCCACAAACTCGGATACTTCCACACAGAAATCATGCGGAGTCTGCCACGTTCATGAAGGTTATCATGATTTCATCTCACCACAGCCAACAAATGTTAAACTCAGTACCTAGTAATTGCAATGTCACACAAAGCATTTCCTTCAGTAAAAATAGAAAACGTGCTTTTGAAATAACAGACTTTATACAAATATCCATACAGCACACTAAAATTAACATTCTCTACGCATACTAACAAAAAATTAAATTCAAAACTATAACACGGAACAACTGTGGTTGGTGCAGACTCGATGGGCCGAATGGCCTCTTTCTGTACTGTAGGGTTTCTATGTTTCTATGAACATGTAGGCTTACACCATTTGACTAAAAGGTTCCTAGATTGTTGCCATTTTAATGGTTTAGACAAGCATATCTTAGCAATAAACTATACCCAAAACAATAAAAGAAGCTAAAGCCAATATCTTGCTACATCAAAGGGAGCTCATTTTCAGAGCTTATTTGTGCGCTGCTCTTCAAAACAGTTCTGGAAAAATGCAGGACTAGCCCATCTTCTCAAGTCAACTGGCATCAAAACTAAGCTTTTTGTGTGCTTATAAGCACGAATATCCAAATTTAATTTTCTTCTTCAAGTATTTGGTTTCATCAGCTGTACAGACATAATTTGCGATGAAACCCCAGAAACATGGATCAGTATATAAATGCCATATTCGGAATGAACAGGACCAAGGACAGGATTTTTCAGCCTTCCTGCCAGCAGGCCCTTCCAGTCCCGCCGAAGGTTCCCTGATAGTGGGACGGGCGAGTCACGCAAAACACCGTAGGCTTCAGTAGAACTGGAAGATCCCACCGGCGGTGCTGCGCATATTGGGGGGGGGGGGGGGGGGGGGGGGTGAAATTCCAGCCCAAGTCTGACTAAAACCAGCCATCCAAATTCACAAGGAAGTAAAAGGAAATGCAGAAAGAATTCCTGTGCCTTGCTATATTTTAGTAATGGCTCTTTTTTACTACTGGATTAAATATTACAAAATTAACGAGTCTTTCAGTATTGAAACACCATGGGCAGGATTTTGTCCCAGCCCCTCTCACCCATAGGGTTTTACGACATTTTACATGGCTCACCCGTCCTGCCACCGGGGAAGTGGCAGCGTGGGGCTATCTTTAGCGGGACCAGAAGATCCCACCTGGCGGGAAGGCCCAGAAAATTCCACCCCACATTTCACTATGTGACATCTCTTCAATGAATAATGCAATCTTTAAAAAACAGGGCGAATCAATGATCAACTTAGATACTTCAAATATAACTCATTTCAAGTTAAATAAAATTCTTTTCAACTATATGTAAGGTTCCATTATTTGCAAAGTAATGCATATTGTAATAGTTATGAATGAGACACTGCACTGGTTAACAACCCCACTAATCTTTGGCTTCACATACCAGCGGAGCAAATCGAAATAAGGCATTTGTAAGTCTGAGAGCAAGAGGCCCATTTTGGGAAAGAGCAGTGATGCAGTTTAGTATATAGAAGAAATGCCATGCTTTAAAGGCAGAAAACAGCCATATGGCAGAAGTGAAAAACAAAACATGGACCTTTTAGCAGCATTATTAAAAAGGAATGACTGCTGCAAAGATTGCTAAAAATTGTAGTGATCACAAATATTTAAATTTAATGTCAGTGGAATCAAGCGTCAAATAAAAAGCATAATCCTTCCTCAATTGTTTAGCATTTGTTGAATAAAATTAAAATGCACTGTATCCAGACCTAGCGCCTGCCCATCCCACCACAAACATTACCCTTTACCCATCTCCTTTAATTTTCACTTTTGGCACTTTTGATAGTCTAGCAGAAAAATCTTACTTTATTCAACTTCAATTTTAAAGATTAAAACTGTCCACACATTTATTTATTTTTACTAAAGTCGACCACAAAAATTTCACTTCAACATATCCCCGAAAATAGCTCAAACCTAAGTTTCCCCAAAAGGCAACATTTCATTAGATAAACAGGTCAGTGAAATGTAAGCAGACAATATATTGAGAGCTGTAGTTGTGCAGACACACAGACAGACTCACACAGACTTACACACACACTCAACTGCTACAGAAAAGATCTCCAACTCCTAAAATGCAAGAGAACAAAAAGTATGCAGAATAGCAGCCCTTCATTGTTATTTCTGGTTATCTGTGGTTTGTTTCATTCCTAATAATTCCGGTAATCACTAAACTGTGTGTGTATTGACATGAGTTTAAAAAATGATGAATTGGTGCAGCAGATGCGGTTAATAGTTTTCACAAAGATTTAGATAAGTTATGAAATGAGGGCAAAATACCAAAATGAAATTTAATACTGACAAATGTAAATTACTGCATATTAGGTTTATAAAAAAATAAGCAGCCTAGTTACACAAAGAGAACAGAAGTAGAAAAGGATGACTTAGCGATCTGGACAGAAATGTGGATTAATTGCTTGCCGTGTCAAGAAAATGTGGGAAAACCCAAACAGAATGTTGGGTACATGGCCAGAACAGTGAAGTATAAATCCGCAGATGTTGGCAGGGCACACTTGGAGTGCTATGTGCAGCTTTGGCCATTGAACTTCAAATGAGACATTCCTCAAAAAAACTTGTTCAGAAGAGCAATACGAATGATGTCAAGGCTTAAGGATGAGCTGCAAGGAAAACTGAGAAAGCTGGGGCAATATTGAACCATCAAGTGGGAGGCATGAAATGTGAATGATACCTGGTCCATTTTAATTGGTGGAGTAGGAGTTGGGGTGCCTGTGGCTCATATCATTCTAGTGTGGTTCAGAGAAGCACTTCTTGCCCCACAGAAATAATTTTAATCTTACTTTTTTGATGCCTTTTCTATTGTTCCCCCAGACACACCACTCTCCCTTCCCCCTTCACTCTTGTCATTTATTAGTCAAAATTGCAATCACAACTCCATATAAGTCTTAGAACCCCAATTTATACATTAAAAGCACCCGCTGCCCAAATCAAATGTCATTCTAACCATCCAGCAGAAAGCCTTTTTGAGGATGGTGGGGCCCACAGAACCTGCATGTGCCAATTTTGGCTGCTAACATCCAATTAATGCAGGGCAGACCCAAATTAAAGTTCACAGCACAGAGAGTGGGTTCTAAAAGAGCATCACTGAGTTATAAGTGACACAGGATGAACTAAATCCAGAATATCACTTCAAGATAAGTCAAGTTGATGGTATCAGATGGAATAAATTTGTATTGGTTCAAAGGAAGATTTAAAATAAACATTAAAAATAAGTTACCTATTCAAAGGAATATCTATCAGGTAAACAAAATCAAACATATCTGGGAACACTTGAGAGTTGGATTTTTAGCTGGGCCAGGTGGGATTGCTGGTGGATGAATTTTGTTCCCCATCTGACCATTTCAATTTATTGATTTGTTTTTCTTAGTTTTTATGCAACAACATTTAATAGTCCATTTGATCCTATTTTGTTCGGTAGAGCTTCACAAGCCTACAGCCTGGAAGTCTTTTATATATGAGCAATGTCCATGATGTCATCTTGGTACATGCAAAGTTCATATACTAATAGTCAATTCACAGTAAAATCATGAAATATGTGTGGTTTTGCCAACAGAGCAAATGGTGAATGCTACATGTTATCAAAGGAAGCTTTAAAAATGTGCGATTTTTTCATAAGTAAACTGAATATGTTATGCCATCACAGAAAACTCATCCTCAAGACATGTCAATGAATCTTATAATTGAAACATCTATCGGATATATTCCTGAACTCGACCATCAATATTATTGGTCAGGTTTGCGAACATTTTTAACTTTTGACCTGCAGTAATATTTAAACTAAACACAAGCCCATAACAACTTTAGCATTTTAATGCAGATTTCCAAAACCAGTACAGTGAGTTTGTCTTTTGACTGCAGTTTACCGCATCTCTCACGATGATACTAATTCTGAGGATTATTTTCTTTCCACACCAGCTGGGTTGGTTAATGTGACAAACAAACACAATAGTGAATCTGTCACATTCATTATTGTACAAGCTGTTGATTAGCAAATACAATTAGTTTTAATGTAGCAAGAATTATGCCACTGTAATGGAACTACTGTGATCTTTAACTAACTTAAAAGGGCATCAAGTAATAGATCTCTAAATTTGACCAAACCGTGAGCTACAAAATTTCAACATCAACAGATCAAAGATTTTTCAAAACTTTGAACAAAGCATCAGTTAAAATAGACCAACAATTACAACATCAAAAATTGTTCACATGATGTTATTGGCAATTAATCCTTAATCCAAAATACTGCAGGATATCAAGAGACTGGAAAGAATATAAAGCACATCAAAAATGGAAAAAAACAGGGAAAAACTAGAGTACAAGAAAAAGGTAGCCAGTAATGCAAAGACAGGCAGTCAGAGTTTCTATAGATATTTAAATAAGAGTTAACAAAATGAGCATTGGTCGTATAGAAAATGCATGTTGGTCATCAGTAATTGAAAGCAGGACTATGGTAGATTAATTAAACAGGTATTTAACATCCATGTACAAATAACATCCCAGAAATAGCTGTAGATCAGGAATTGGAAGGAAGGAACTCAGGAAAATGTCAATCAGCAGGGAAGTAGTATTAAGCAAACAATTGGGTGTGTGGACTGAAAAATCCCCTGGTCTAGGTGGACTTCACCCTAAGGTCTTGAAAGACGTGCTGGTTAGGTGCATTGGCCATGCTAAATTCTCCCTCAGCGTACCTGAAGAGAGCCAAAGTGTGGCGACTGGGGGATTTTCACAGTAACTTAATTGCAGTGTTAATGTAAGCCTACTTGTGACTAATAAATAAACTTTAAGGAGATAGCTGATGCATTGGTTTTAATTTTCCAAAATTCCCTAGATTTGAAGAAGGTCTTAACAGATTGGAAGATAGCAAATATAACTCCTTTATTCATAAAGGGAACGAGACAGAAAGCAGGAAACTACAGGCCCAACATCTGTCATAGGGAAAATGTCAGGAGCCATTATTAAAGATGCTACAGCAGGGCACTTGGAAACATTCACGGCAATCAGGCAGAGAATATGGTTTTTTTGAAAGGGAAATTATATTTAACCAATTTATTGAAGTTTTTTGAAAGCATCACATATGCTGTGGACAAAGGGGAATTGGTGGATGTACTGTACTTAAGATTTTCAGGATAAGAATTTTTGATAAGATTATTGGGTTATTATAAGCTTATTGCTGAAAATAAAAACTCAGTGTAGGGGTAACATATTGGCATGGGTTAAAAATTGGCTAGCAAACAGGAAACAGAATGGGTCTTTATCTGGGTTGACAGCATATGACAAGTGATGAGCCACAGGGATCAATGTTGGGGCCTCAATGTTTTACAATTTACATAAATGACTTGGATGAAGTGACAGATGAAGTGGGCGGCACGGTAGCACAGTGGTTAGCACTGCTGCTTCACAGCTCCAGCGACCTGGGTTCGATTCCCGGCTTGGGTCAATGTCTGTGTGGAGTTTGCACATTCTCCTCGTGTCTGCGTGGGTTTCCTCCGGGTGCTCCAGTTTCCTCCCACAGTCCAAAGATGTGCGGGTTAGGTTGATTGGCCAAGCTAAAAATTGCCCTTAGTGTCCTGGGATGCGTAGTGGGTAAAATATATGGGGTTAGGGCCTGGGTGGGATTGTGGTCGGTGCAGACTCGATGGGCCGAATGGCCTCTTTCTGTGCTGTAGGGATTCTAAGATCTAAGAAGGTACGATTGTTAAATTTACTAACAGCACAAATATAGTTAAGAAAGTAAAATTGTAAAGAGGATGTAAGGAGGCTACAAAGGGACATGAGTTAACTAAGTGGGCAAAAATCTGGAAAATGGAGTACAATGTAGGAAAATGTGATATTGTCTATTTTGATAGGAAGAATATTGGCTTATTATTTTAATTACTTAGGAGGCATGGTTAGTAAGTTTGCAGATGACACCAAGGTTGGTGGCATAGTGGACAGTGAAGAAGGTTACCTCAGATTGCAATGGGATCTTGATCAATTGGGCCAGTGGACTGACGAATGGCAGATGGAGTTTAATTTAGATAAATGCGAGGTGATGCATTTTGGAAGATCGAACCAGGGCAGGACTTACTCAGTTAATGGTAGGGCATAGGGGAGAATTATGGAACAAAGAGATCTAGGAGTACAAGTTCATAGCTCATTGAAAGTGGAGTCACAGGTGGACAGGGTGGTGAAGAAGGCATTCGGCATGCTTGGTTTCATTAGTCAGAACATTGAATACAGGCATTGGGACGTCTTGTTGAAGTTATACAAGACATTGGTAAGGCCATATTTGGAATACTGTGTACCGTTCTGGTCACCCTATTATAGTAAGGATATTATTAAACTAGAAAGAGTGCAGAAAAGATTTACTAGGATGCTACCAGGACTTGATGGTTTGAGTTATAAGAAGAGGCTGGATAGACTGGGACTTTTTTCTCTGAAGCGTAGGAGACTTAAGGGTGATCTTATAGAGGTCTATAAAATAATGAGGGGCAAAGATCAGCTAGATAGTCAATATCTTTTCCCAAAGGTAGGGGAGTTTAAAACTAGAGAGCATAGGTTTAAGGTGAGAGGGGAGAGATACAAAAGGGTCCAGAGGGGCAATTTTTTCATAGAGAGTGGTGACTGTCTTGAACAAGCTGCCAGAGGTAGTAGTAGAGGCGGGTACAATTTTGTCTTTTAAAAAGTGTTTAGACAGTTACATGAGTAAGATGGCTATCGAGGGATATGGGCCAAATGCAGGCAATTGGGACTGGTTAAAATTAAAGACTGGGTCTTTAAAAAAAAGGGTCGAAGGGCCTGTTTCCATGCTGTAAACCTCTATGACTCTATATGGTGCGAGATTGCAGAGCTCTAAGGTGCAGAAGGATCTGGGTGTCCTGGTGCATGAATCACAAAAGGCTAGTATATATAATTCAGAGAGCTAATAGAATGTTGACATTTATTGTGAGGGTAATTAATGACAAGAGTGGAGAGGTTCTGCTTCAGTTTTGCTGAGCATTGTTGAGATCAAACATGGAATATTGGTCTCTTTATTTAAGGCAAACTGCAAATGCTTTAGAAGCAGTTCAGAGAAAGTTGACTAAATTAATACCAGGAATGGCTGTGCTGTCTTATGAGGAAATGTTGGAGAGCTTAAATTTGCATCCAGTAGAGTTTCAAAGAATAAGTGGCAGTTTGATCGAAACCTTTGAGATCCTGAGGGGTATTGACAGGGTGGATGTGGAGAGGATGTTTCATCTTGTGGGAGAATCTAGAGCTAGGGTCACTGTTGATGAACAAGGGATTGCTCATTTAAGACAAAGATGAGGTTTTTTTTTCTCTAGACGATCATGAGTCTTTGAAGCTCTCTTCCTCAAAAGGCAGTGGAAGCGGAGTCTTTAAATTTTTTTTAAAGGCAGAGCTAGACAGATTCTTGATCAACAGGGAGTGAAAGGTTATCAGGGTAGGTAGGAATATGGGGTTGAAGTTACATTGAGATAAGCCATGATCTTACTGAATGGCAGAACAGGTATGAAGGCAGAGTGGCTTATTCCTGCTCCGAATTCATACAAATCATATTTTAGCTGAGTTGGCACATAGAGGGAATGTAATCCACGTCATTAATATATCTAGCTTTAATAATCTCACTGAAATTATTATTTTATGCAAAAATGGCAAATCTTTGTGTGTTCGTATGTGAGCATCAGTTATATAAGTTGCTGAATCTAACTAACTCCTGCATCTTCATCTGTCTGTAATTAGCTTTGTGGCTAATCAATGAACCATTTATTTACATAAATCTTCAATACTATCAGTCAGAAGTAGAAATCATTTTGCGTACCATTACAGTCATCTGTAAGACTACGATTTTCCCTTCTGCGTAACGTGTATAAAAGTCTAGTAAATTACTCAATGCAGAATAAAAATGTTAGATCAGCAAAGCAATACAGAAGGTAAAAACAAATAAACCATCTGGAATTACTCTATCTTACCGTAATGAACATTTTACACCAGCAATAAAGTGGCAATCTTTTAACATTTGCACGTTTTCAGAGTCACATAAAAGCAAACCGGGAACAGTAGCATGGTGGTTATGTTACTGGATTTGTAATCCAGGGGTCTGAATTTTAAGATTCAGAGATTCAAATCCCACCATGGCTGCTGGGGAGTTTAAAATTCAAGTGATTAAAAAAATCTGGAATAAATAGCTTATTGACCTTCTAACTATAGGATTGGTTTAAAACAAAACCTGGGTTGTTCCCCAGTCTGGTCTACCTGTGACACCAGACCCACAGCATGGTGGTTGGCACTTAAATGTCCTCTGAAATGACCTAGGCACTCAGTTGTCTAGAAGTGGCTCAGTGCCATCTTCTCAATGGCAGTTAGGGACGGGAAACAAATGTTGGCCTAGCTAGCAGCCCCACATCCCTTAAAGGAATAAATAAAAATGAATTCATCATATAAGCAAATCTTCAGGGAGGCCTAATTCATTCCTTTGAATTCTAACCGTGATTTGATTTTATTAATTGCTGCTCAAATAGATAATAACTTTTAGAGGTGTCTGTTTTCTCTTCTTTTCCTGATCAAACTTGAAGTGGTGCAAGAAAAGGAAGAAGCATCTACAGTTCACTTTAAGTATAACCTCAATCCAAAAAAATAAGAACTGTGTTACCTGAAACACAATTTGCAAAGTATGACTGAAGTGTTTACAAAAAAAAGTCAAACAACGTACAGTTTTTTAAAATGGACTCAGAGAAAATCAATCACAAGTTAAAGCAGGTTCTTTTTTAAAAATCGGGCATAAAATAAAGGATGCTTCCTACCCCTTTGAATTTCATGAATGTCCAAGAATTCAAGAAACAACTGATCCTAACCACAAACATTCAATTACTTATTTGTTCACCTTTACCGATTGCTTTCATAGGGATCTATAATTAGTTGGCTAATCTTGTTTATGATTCCGTCCACCAAGGCCATTCCACTCCTGTTTTAGTCGGGATGTTTTGAGATCTTCACGACACATTTCACGCTGACGTAAACACATGACACGACCCTCCCACCCATTCAGTGGTGTATAACATACCATGACGCATTCAACATCAGGAACATCATTTGAATATATTACCATTTCATTATCAGACCTCTACACTTGAATCACTCCCCCGCGCAATGTGGGTGGAGGGAGCATTAAACACAGGTTAAAGAGATGTGTATTGTCTCCAGACAGAACAGCTAGTGAGATTCTGCAAGTCCAGGGGGCAAGCTGTGGGGGTTACTGATAATGTGACATAAATCCAACATCCCGGTTTAGGCCGTCCTCATGTGTGCGGAATTTCCACCCACATTGTCTATACCTTTAAGACCTGGCTGGCTGTAGGGATTCGCATTCTAATTAGTATTCTGTAACTTGATGTTGTGTCTCTCTGCACTGTTTGAGAGCACACTCCATCTGACGAAGGAGCAGCGCTCTGAAAGCTTATGGTATTTGCTACCAAATAAACCTGTTGGACTTTAACCTGGTGTTGTGAGATTTCTTCCTGAGGGCAGAATGGCATGAAACCCAACTGGTCTCCCAAGGCATGCACCTAACGAGCAGACCTCCCAAAGGAACTCAGGTGAGTTCATCGTTCAGTGGGGAGAGGGTTATACTTGAACAGTGCCCAGGCAGTGTCAGGGGTGGGGAAGGAGTGGCCGTTCCTGGTGAGTACTTGGGTGCCGGGTGGCCTTTAAAGGGTGTAAGTCGCTGGCAGGATGGGCTCAATCAGGACCTTGCCTGTCAGCAATGTCATGGGAACTGCCCCTTTATGTTTTTCAGACCAAGTCCTCAACGATATGATGGAGAAAATGGCTGTTGCTGCAGATGGCTTCAATGCCCCTTTTCCCAACCACTCTTAGCCTTTACCCCAAATTTTGCCCCAAGACTTTGGCAATGGTACATTTTGCTGCAAAAGCTCAGATCACACTTTCACCATTACTTTAAAAGAAATTAAAAGGAAAGGCAGTCATTATGAAAAAAAAGTATTTTTATGAATTCTGCAATTTCAGCACAATGCTTAGTGCATAAAGGAAATATATGAGCAACAGAAATTTTCTGTTGGAAAGGATTAGCATTTTGCTTCTTCCAGCTTGACATTTTAACACAGCATCATAAAAACACAGCCCTGTGGAAGGAATCTAATTTATTTTAACTACCTCAAAAAAAACTCATCTGCAAAGTCTGGTTTCTTTATAGTATAGCATTCCACAAGACTATTCTGTTATTATGGTGCAGCCGGTAGCCACAGCAACTAAATACGGGGGTAATTTTTGCAGAACCACTAGGAACAGACTTCCAAGGGGGAACATGAATACATATTAAAAACTTTTTTTTTGCTACTAACATCTGCCAAGCAGCACATTTATGGGATAAAGGACTTGGCTGGATTTCATTTGCAACAGTACTGACAGAGACAGCAGACTAGCAGACAATGGGATTGCCAAATTCACAATGCTTTTCTCATGTGTTTGCCTCGGGCACAATATCTCCAGCTATTACCAGTGTTTGAAAATTTAGTAGGTTATGTTACAGTTATGGTGCATACAGAACTCAAATGAAAAGTATCACAAATAGTGATTAAAAAGCAGAGACGAGAACAAAATTTATAACTAATGTTTTCCCACTTGTTTCGTCTGCCAGGTTTTCCTTGATTCAATCATTTTTGGAGCAATGAGGAGTTCATGGAACATTAACCGAAGATAATCTTGACAGGTGAATTATTACAAACAGACACACTGCACATGCAAACAGAGATGGTACATTTCAAAACATGAACAATTCTGTTATTCTGCTTTCACTTCATCTGGATAATTCAGTCAGCCATGATGATTTTCTTGCTACCCACCGACTCCTCTGAACTATTAAACACATTCATACCAAATAAAGTCAATTTTCATGGCTTTTAAGGCATGAAACTACTGCTTGGAGCAAGTTAAGCACTATATGTTTTGATTATCTCTTTTTGAAATCAGCAACATCGAAACTTTATGGGATTAAGGAGGCAAATAATTCTTTCATGCAACTTGAAAGAGATGATAGAAATGATAGTCAAAGTACTTTTTTGGCTGAAGTTTACAAGGAACTGACATCAAAATAGTCGGAGAAATGAAGCCTCCTGAAACACATTATAATAAACATATCAGGACCATATGCTTTTTTAAAATAATAATTAATTCATACAAGTGTTAGGATCAGGCTCTGTTTGTCGCACCCGAAGTCAGGATATAAAAAGCTCTTTACTAATGCTGTGATTATAATTGAAATATACTGCAATTTTGTTTATTCATTCATTGGATATGGGCATTCCTGGCAAGCTATTTATTGCCCACCCCTAACGGTCCTTGTGAAGTGGTGGTGAATCCTGTTCTTGAATAGAAATAGGTGGCCTGCTCAGCCATTTCAGAGGACAGTTGAGAGTCAACCACATTGTTGTGGGCATGGAGTCACGTATTGGCCAGCCTGGGCAATGGTGGCAGATTTCCTTCTTTAGTGAACAAGATGGGTTTTTACAACAACAGCGTAGTTGCAGGGACACATGACAGACATGGGTTTTTTATTTTACATTTATTTAATTATTTAAAAGTTACAAATTCAAAAATCAAGACATGCTCATATTCCATTACCGTAGAAACAACAATTTTTAAATCAATGATCAATTATGATCAATATAGAATCTCTGCAGTGCAGAAGGAGGCCATTTGGCCCATCAAGTCTGCACTGACTCTTCAAAAGAGCATCGTACCCAGCCCCCACCACCAAACCTCCCCCACCACGCCACACATTTACCATGGCTAATCCACCTAACTTCACAGCTTTGGACACGAGGGGACAATTTAGCATGGCCAATCCATCTAACCTGTACATCTTTGGATTGAAGCCATTACGTAATGCTTAAATAAGTAACAAAATATTTGGGAAATAAACCCAGTTCCAAAACATAAGTAGTACCAGAAAACTTTGATTTGTCATGGATATAGTTTTATGTCCATGACAAATGTCCATCCAATGATTTGCTGGAATTCCAAATATTTAGTCATGGTCGTTTTGGTGGCATTCCCTCCATTTTAATTCTGCATTTCAGCCAAGTGAGGAAATGTCATTGATAATGAAATTGATAAGGAAAAATTAGTATTTGGTGATCAGGGATAGAAAGCACACAGTTCCCTTTATTAGGAGAGTTTTAACATGCCAAGACAAACAGGTCTGTATAGGTGCAAGTTACCCTAAACTTAAAGGCACTGAACCACCTTTTACACAGATAAAAATATGGCACATGATGGTTTCAAAACAGTTTGCACTCCAGAATACCTGAATATTCCTTTGGCATACATCCATACATGAGAACTATCTGCGCATCTCTCTACCAATATTAATGCTTACAAGGTACTGAAATCAAACAATCACCACAGTGCAGAAGGCCATTCGGCCCATTGAGTCTCTACCAACTCACTGACAAAGCATCTTACCCAGGCCAGCCCCATGTAACCCCATGTATTTACCTTGTTAATCCCCTAATTTGCACACCTTTGGACATTAAGGGCCAATCCACCTAACCTGAGCATCTTTGGACTGTGGGAGGAAACTGGAGTATCTGAAGGAAACCCATGCAGACAAGGGGAGAATGTGCAAACTCCACACAGTCACCCAAGGCTAGAATCGAACCTGGGTCCTGGCACTCTCAGGCAGCACTAGGCATTTTCCTAATGGTGCTACTCACATTCGGTCTCCATCCTCAAGTGTATCCATACTTTCAAATACCTTACTCCCATCTACTTGCTGTATGCACAATCCTTTCACAGTCAATTACCACCCCATTCTCCTTATGACCCAATTCCACCTTCACCTGCTCTTTCACCACTTTGCCTATCGTTTTTGCAAGCCTCCACTTACTATTTTGCTCATGATTCACCCCATGCCCAAGCATCGTCATTATTAAAAGCAAATTACTGTGGATGCTGGAATCTGAAATCAAAATACAAAATGCTGGAAAATCTCAGCAGGTCTGGCAGCATCTGTAAGGAGAGAAAAAAGCTGATGACCAAAAGGCCATCTGGCCTCGAAACGTCAGCTCTTTTCTCTTCTTACAGATGCTGCCAGACCTGCTGAGATTTTCCAGCATTTTCTCTGCATCATCATCATTATTAATCCCCTTTCGATCTTGCCGCTTTCCATTCCACCCCCACTGATTCCCAAATCAATTCTGGCTTTTCAGCTAGCCTCTATATACGAAGATGTGCACACATTCCTTACATATGGTTACACATTTATATGGAATATTCAGACATCAAGTATATGTCAAAACCATCATGCAGAATATTTTTTATCTATCTAGTAGGTGCTTTCAATGTCTCAAGTTTTGAAATACCTCTAGAGGTACTTTTCTTGCTATGTTAAAACTCTCCTAAATAGAGTTAATATAGAGGAAACTGAATTTCTTTCCATCCCCAATCATTTGATTCTAATTTTTCCTTTGTCAGTTTCATAGTCAAAGGCATTTTCTCACTTAGCTGAAATGTTTAACTGAAACAGGGAGAGTGCCACCAGCATTGCAACACTATAAAAGATAAGTATGGACCCCACTGGGATTAGGATCTGCACAAGGGCAGCAGCTTGAAGCAGCAATGATAGATCATGAGGATTGAGAATCAGACTGCAAACACAAATCTAAGGTGTATTAAGGTGCAGCTAAGGGTACTGGGACTAAGACTCCAGCAATCGATGGGTAAAGATGGAAACAGTAAAAGCAAGACTAACAGGTGCAGTCAATAACTGGATTACGAACTGACTCAGAAATGCCTCTAAATGAGTCACACACAATGGATAACTGCAACTCATGTTATGTGGGCAAGCGCGACAACTATTTTCCACAAGATCCCATGAACAGCAAGAAGTAGACAGGTAAGTTGTTCAGCTTGTGATCAGGTTGGTTGAGGAATGTTAGTAAGAAGTCTCACAACACCAGGTTAAAGTCCAACAGGTATATTTGGTAGCAAAAGCCACTAGCTTTTGGAGCGCTGCTCCTTCATCAGGTAAGTGGGAGTTCTGTTCACAAACAGGGCATATAATGACACAAACTCAATTTACAAAATAATGGTTGGAATGCGAGTCTTTACAGGTAATCAAGTCTTAAAGGTACAGACAATGTGAGTGGAGAGAGGGTTAAGCACAGTCAGGACAGTTAGTGAGATTTTGCAAGCCCAGGCAAGTCGTGGGGGTTACAGATAGTGTGACATGAACCCAAGATCCCAGTTGAGGCCGTCCTCATGTGTGCGGAACTTGGCTATCAATCTCTGCTCAGCGACTCTGTGTTGTCGTGTGTCGTGAAGACAGTGTCGTGAAGACATCTTCTCTGGAGCCTTCAACATGTAATTGATGAAGAGGAGAACGCTTACCCGAAGATCAGAGGCCGAATGCCAGTGACCGCCGAAGTGTTCCCCAACAGGAAGAGAACACTCTTGCCTGGTGATTGTCGAGCGGTGTTCATTCATCCATTGTCATAGCGCCTGCATGGTCTCCCCAATGTACCATGCCTCGGGACATTCTTTCCTGCAGCGTATCAGGTAGACAACATTGGCCGAGTTGCAAGTGTATGTACCGTGTACCTGGTGGATGGTGTTCTCACGTGAGATGGTGGCATCCATGTTGATGATCCGGCACGTCTTGCAGAGGTTGCTGTGGCAGGGTTGTGTGGTGTCGTGGTCACTGTTCTCCTGAAGGCTGGGTAGTTTGCTGTGGACAATGGTCTGTTTGAGGTTGTGTGGTTGTTTGAAGGCAAGAAGTGGGAGTGTGGGGATGGCCTTGGCGAGCTATTCGTCTTCATCAATGACATGTTGAAGGCTCCGGAGAAGATGTCGTAGCTTCTCTGCTCCGGGGAAGCACTGGACGATGAAGGGTACTCAGTCCGCCGTGTCCCGTGTTTGTCTTCTGAGGAGGTTGCTGCGGTTTTTCACTGTGGCGCATCGGAACTGTCGATCAATGAGTCGCACAGGACAGGACCGCACAGGACCTTCAACCGACGCTATACACTAGATACATCGATGACATTTTCTTCCTTTGTACTCAGGGTGAACAATCACTGAAACAACTATATGATGACATCAACAAGTTTCATCCCACCATCAGACTCACCATGGAATACTCTCCGGAATTGATTGCATTCTTGGACACACGCATCTCTATCAAGGACGGTCACCTCAGCACTTCACTGTACCGCAAGCCTACGGATAACCTCACGATGCTCCATTTCTCCAGCTTCCACCCTAAACATGTTCAGAAGCCATCACCTACGGACAAACCCTCCGTATACACAGGATCTGCTCAGATGAGGAGGATCGCAACAGACACCTCCAGACGCTGAAAGATGCCCTCATAAGAACGGGATATGGTGCTTGACTCATCGATTGACAGTTCTGACACGCCACAGCGAAAAACCGCACCGACTTCCTCAGAAGACAAACACGGGACTCGGCGGACAAAGTACCCTTCGTCGTCCAGTACTTCCCCGGAGCGGCGAAGCTACGTTATCTTCTCTGGAGCCTTCAATACGTTATTGATGAAGAGGAACATCTCACCAAGGCCATCCCCACACCCCCACTTCTTGCCTTCAAACAGCCACACAACCTCAAACAGACCATTGTCCGCAGCAAACTACCCAGCCTTCAGGAGAACAGTGATCTCGACACCACACAACCCTGACACAGCAACCTCTGCAAGACATGCCGGATCATCGATACAGATGCCATCATCTCACTTGAGAACACCATCCACCAGGTACACGGTACATACACTTGCAACTCGGCCAATGTTGTCTTCCTGATACGCTGCAGAAAAGGATATCCCGAGGCATGGTACATTGGGGAGAGCATGCAGACGCTACGACAATGGATGAATGAACACCGCTCGACAATCACCAGGCAAGAGTGTTCTCTTCCTGTTGGGGAACACTTCGGCGGTCATGGGCATTCGGCCTCTGATCTTCGGGTAAGCGTTCTCCAAGGCGGCCCTCACGACACACGACAACGCAGAGTCGCTGAGCAGAGACTGATAGCCAAGTTCCGCACACATGAGGACGGCCTCAACCGGGATCTTGGGTTCATGTCACACTATCCGTAACCCCCACGACTTGCCTGGGCTTGCAAAATCTCACTAACTGTCCTTTCTGGAGACAATACACATCTCTTTAGCCTGTGCTTAACCCTCTCTCCACTCACCTTGTCTGTACCTTTAAGACCTGATTACCTGTAAAGACTCGCATTCCAACCATTATTTTGTAAATTGAGTTTATGTGCCCTGTTTGCGAACAGAACTCGCACTTACCTGATGAAGGAGCAGCGCTCCGAAAGCTAGTGGCTTTTGCTACCAAACAAACCTGTTGGACTTTAACCTGGTGTTGTGAGACTTCTTACTGTGTTTACCCCAGCCCAACACCAGCATCTCCACATCATGAGGAATGTTAGCCAGGAAACCACAGGAACTTGCTACTTTTTAATCAAACAGTGCAATGGATCTTCAACCAGTTGTCGGAACCAGTGAAAAATGTAATGCCCCATTCAGAAATTTAACACTGGCATTGCCCTATCTCTTTACTGCTAATGTGGAATGTGATCTAATTTGAGTGTTTAATTCCTGAAGTGAGATTGTTTTTTTTGATTTATAGGGTGCGCTATTTACTGAGCCAAGCCAATGAGGTTCCAGTTATATATTATAACTGACGCAAATGTAAATTTCATAACATCAAGCAGATCCTGTCAGGATTTTCTGGTCGAGGATTACGTACTTCTATTAAGAGAGTCTTATGAACTTTACAGCACCTTGATGCATTCCAGAGGAATCTAAAAAATAGAGATGAAGGAATAAAAGGATATGTTGGTACGGTGAAATGAATTAGGTAGGATAAGGTTTGTGTAGAATTCACATTGACCTTCTGCCTGTTTAGTGCTGTAAAATTATAAACAGTGTCAATTACAAATGTGAATCTGACAACCTAATAATTGTCACTATGAACAACAACAAAAACTGCATTTATGTCGCACTCTTCACATTCAGAAAACTACCTCAAGATTTCCAATAAGAGAAAGACAGCTACAAATGCAAATCTCACCAATTTCTTAACCTACCATTTTATGTTTTACGTGGATGCATGCTAATATAAATCAAAAACAATTTGGAGTCTGTTTTAAGTACAGAATCATGCATTGCTCTGATGTTTAACTTTTAATGTAACACTTAAATACCACAATGAATGGCACGCTGGCACAGTGGTTAGCTCTGTTGCCTCACAGCGCCATGGATCCAAGTTCGATTTCCGGCTTGGATCACTGTGTGTAGTTTGCACATTCTCCCTGTGTCTGTGTGGATTTCCTCTGGGTGCTCTGGTTTCCTCCCACAGTCCAAAGATGTGCAGGTTAGGTTGATTGGCCATGCTCAATTGTCCCTTAGTGTCTCAAGATGTGTAGGTTGGGGGATTTGTGGGGTATCTATGTGGAGTTGCGGGGATAGGGCCTGAGTAAGATGCTTGGTTGGATAGAAGGTGTCGACTTTATGGGCTGAATGGCCCCATTCTGCACTGTCGGGATTCTATAGCAACATATGCCGAGCTTTAAACTTCATGTCACATTAAACCACGAGGGAAAATTCTGAATGTTCAGGACTAGGCATTTCAGAAGTTAACAGGCAAAAGGATTTTAATGCAAATATTATGTCAGCTTTGCCTGATGTCACCATCTGGCATCTGTTGACTAGCACAAACTCTTTGTTTCAGCTGCTAAAGCTGTTTTATTGGAGGAGAAGGTTGGGGGTGGGGGGATGGAAAGAGCAAGCAGAGATTAGGCAGCTCCAATTTCATCTGTTTTTATCTCAGTACACAAAGTGTATGCTGTTAGTTTATTTCAGATAAAAGTAGGAATGAATGTGATTTTATACTTGAGCTCCTAATAAAGGCTGACAGTCTAGTGTGGTTCTTTAGGATTATTAGAGGTGCTTTCCTTTGAACGAGGCACATCTGAAACGTCTTGCAACCCTTCATGTGTCTTCTCGTCCTGAAACTGGCTGGCCACTGTGAAAGAGGAATCTAGGTTGTGATGAACAAAGCATCGTAGCTGTGAGGGACAGCTCGGTGGATAGGATATTAGTATGTAGATAGGCTGGAAAATTGGGTGGGGATCCTGGATTCAGGATTCAATCCTGGACCCCGCGGGGAGCGGCGCGGGCTTGGAGGGCCGAAGGGCCTGTTCCTGTGCTGTATTGTTCTTTGTTCTTTGTTGTTCTTTGTACAATCTATAATTTTATCATTAAACCTCTCCGTCGCTCTGTTTCCCTCTCCATCTTTAAAACCTCTTTAAATTAAGCTTTGATCAAGGCTTTGGTCACTCATCTCAACTTCAGTCAATGTTCATTCTCCATTTCTTTACTCCTCTGTGAAGTAACATGCGGCACTTTTCTCAAAGACATTGCAAATGTAAGTTATCTTCATATTCATTCTTTGTGTGAGGTACTTTGCAAACTTTGGGAGCAGGAAAGGGATTGTGAACCAGCAAATCAGTATGTGTCATTTCAGGATAAAAATTCAAGAGATTTGTATCAACCTCAATTCAATTTGTCTTGACTGCAGTGGTGTGAATCAACTGATCATCTTCTGAAGAGAAAACACTTGGCAGGGATTTGGGGAAAAGGCAGGGGAGTGGCATTAGGTGAATTGTTCTTGGAAAGGCCGTATGACTTCCTGAGCTGCAACCATACCATGATTCCAAGAACTTAGTGGCTTGCTGTGCCATTTAGTTAAAAGTCAACAACATTGCTATGAGTCTGGAGTCTCATACAGGCCAGCTGGGGATTGGCATATTTGCTTCCCTAAAAGATATCAGTGAAGCAGACTGGTTTTCTGGTAGCCTCAAGGTCACCACAACTGAGACGAACTGAGACAGAAATTTAATTTCACCGATAGAGATAAAATACTTCAGATGCTGCAAATCCAAAATAAAAACAGAAAATGATGCAAATACTTAGTGGGCCATGCAGTATCTATGGAGAGAAAAACATTATTAATGTTTCAGGTTGGTGACCCTTCAAGAGAATTGTGATAAATTTCACAAGCTGCCATGATGGGATTTGAACTCATGTCTCCAAATCATTTGACTTACTCTATCTGTGGATTACCAGTCCAGTAACACTGCCATTATATTACCATAGTAAGAAGTTTAACAACACCAGGTTAAAGTCCAACAGGTTTATTTGGTAGCAAAAGCCACACAAGCTTTCGGAGCTGCAAGCCCCTTCTTCAGGTGAGTGGGAATTCTGTTCACAAACAGAGCATATAAAGACACAGACTTAATTTACATGAATAATGGTTGGAATGCGAATACTTACAACTAATCAAGTCTTTAAGAAACAAAACAATGTGAGTGGAGAGAGCATCAAGACAGGCTAAAAAGATGTGTATTGTCTCCAGACAAGACAGCCAGTGAAACTCTGTGGGGGTTACAAATAGTGTGCCATGAACCCAATATCCCGGTTGAGGCCGTCCTCGTGTGTGCGGAACTTGGCTATCAGTTTCTGCTCAGCGACTCTGCGCCGTCGTGTGTCGCGAAGGCCGCCTTGGAGAACGCTTACCCGAATATCAGAGGCCGAATGCCCGTGACCGCTGAAGTGCTCCCCAACAGGAAGAGAACAGTCTTGCCTGGTGATTGTCGAGCGGTGTTCATTCATCCGTTGTCGCTGTTCTCTTCCTGTTGGGGAGCACTTCAGCGGTCACGGGCATTCGGCCTCTGATATTCGGGTAAGCGTTCTCCAAGGCGGCCTTCGCGACACACGACGGCGCAGAGTCGCTGAGCAGAAACTGATAGCCAAGTTCCGCACACACGAGGACGGCCTCAACCGGGATATTGGGTTCATGGCACACTATTTGTAACCCCCACAGAGTTTCACTGGCTGTCTTGTCTGGAGACAATACACATCTTTTTAGCCTGTCTTGATGCTCTCTCCACTCACATTGTTTTGTTTCTTAAAGACTTGATTAATTGTAAGTATTCGCATTCCAACCATTATTCATGTAAATTAGGTCTGTGTCTTTATATGCTCTGTTTGTGAACAGAATTCCCACTCACCTGAAGAAGGGGCTTGCAGCTCCGAAAGCTTGTGTGGCTTTTGCTACCAAATAAACCTGTTGGACTTTAACCTGGTGTTGTTAAACTTCTTACTGTGTTTACCCCAGTCCAACGCCGGCATCTCCACATCATTATATTACCATGTCAGGATATTCCTGCAGGATTTCCTCAAGGCAGTGTATTAGGCCCAACCTTCTTCAGCTTCAACGGCCTTCCCTCCAACATAACATCAGAAATCACCATTCAAGATTCCTCAGATACTGAAGCAGTCCTTGCTGCACACAGCAAGAGCTGAACAACAGTCAGGCTTTATGCTCACAGAGTCATAGGGGGCGAATCTCCCCAAAAAATTCTGAGTGTCGAATTCGCGTGAAAACTGAAGCAATTCGCACTGTCTTTTTCAGTCAGAGTTTAGAGAAGAATCTCCCACACTCTGTGCACTGCTGAGTAAGAAGTCTCACAACACCAGGTTAAAGTCCAACAGGTTTATTTGGTAGCAAAAGCCGCTAGCTTTCAGAGCACTGCTCCTTCGTCAGGTAAGTGGCTCCCGAGTGCCTCAGCGTAAATTGTGTAAGAAATCAGGGGGCGGGGCTTATTCCCACCTGGGAGGCCGGCAGTATAGCACTGAGCAGGCCACTGCGCATGCACCGATCTTTCAGCCCCTGTCAGCTGGCCTCCCAATTGCTGGCCAGCTTGATCGCTCCCAGCAGATCTTCACTGATCCCCATAGTCATAGCCAAACAACACAATTCAGTGTACTTGAATACACATATTGCATTGTGTTAGTGCAAGAGGGATATAAGCATCGAACCAATGTGGTGACCATTTCCTCTCTCGTACCTTTTACCATTGTTGTGTGTAGATTTCTACAAAATTTGAGGTTTACTGTTTCTGTGGTCAGCAACCAAAGTCACCATTGTGCTGACATTTAATCCAAGAACCTTGAGAATGAATTTTGTACAGTTAACCGCCTGTCTAGATATCAAATTATTTTGTAACATGAGAAAGTAACAAAGATATTTGCATTTAATGATGTAATGATGCATTATTAATTTGATCACTGACAACTAGCATTTTGTTATCACCTGTTGCAGTCTACATTTATAATGTACAGCTACAATAACATATGATTGTGCACTCCCAGCACAGATTTTTAACCACCATGAGTGACTATGGGGAATTCAGGCATAGATGTCAGCAGACCTAATAGGATTTTCCATGCATTTATTTTAGTGGATGGGAATGCCTGCAGGGCCTGCTTACTGAGATAGAAAATCCTGCAGGGCTGGTTGTTTCGACAGTACTGATAATACATTCATGATAGGAAATCATAGAAATCATAGAAACCCTACAGTCCAGAAGGAGGCCATTCGGCCCATCGAGTCTGCACCGACCACAATCCCACCCAGGCCATACCCCCACATATTTACCCGCTAATCCCTCTAACCTACACATCCCAGGACTCTAAGGGGCAATTTCTAACCTGGCCAATCAACCTAACCCGCACATCTTTGGACTGTGGGAGGAAACCGGAGCACCCGGAGGAAACCCACGCAGACACGAGGAGAATGTGCAAACTCCACACAGACAGTGACCCGAGCCGGGAATCGAACCCGCGACCCTGGAGCTGTGAAGCAGCAGTGCTAACCACTGTGCTACCGTGCCGCCCCTATATTGGCCTATATAGGCAAAGTTCCATACCAAGATTTCATGAAATATACTCAATTGGGTCCCATCAGGATCCAAAACTGCAGCTGGTCATCAAACTTCACAGATGGAAGTGAATGGGTTAACCAAGAAAGAATGACTTCAGGCAACAACATACGCTAAGCAATTCTGCAGCTGTAAAGCTGTATTTTTTGATGTTAAAACAAAGTACTGCAGTATTTCATCTTGCCAATCAACTGTGTACTATTATGTAGGTCTCAACCTCAGTTTCCTTACTGTCTGCATTTTCTAGAACTACAGGAAGCTAGGGAAGTTGTTGGGGAGTTGGATATATTTCCTGTGCAATTTGCCCAGCAATCTGGAGATCATTCAAAACCATTGTTGTAAACAAAAAGGCCACAGACGCAAACTGAAGTAAGGATATGGATTGACTCGCTGCCCATTATACCCTACAGCCATGTGAATTTTACAGCCCATCATGGTTCTCGAGGGATCAATCAAACAATAGTACAGTTAGCAAATTGACTGTAAAGCCCATAAGCCATACATTCAAAACTAAGAATCTGTCAGCATAAAATAAAGAATATATTTAAATTCCCTATCCTCTACAGAATTGTCCCTCTGAGTGCCAAGCCTTAGGATATTTTTTCATAAATGTTTCTTTAATATAGGTGTATAAATCTTCTTTTATGAATGCAAGTCTTTCTTTCCTGGATACTATACACTATTCAGCGGAACCAGTATTGATCTGGACTTATTGGTTTCTTTACAGGAGGCAGAAAGAGTGCAGGGAGGACAAAAGTGGCTGGGGGAGGAGGGTGGGGGGCAGTCGCCATGACATATGCTGCCTTCAAGGCAGCGAAGGGCACGCTCCCCATGTTGAGTCCTCAAACTTCCCACATAGTATTGAGTTAGATCCAAGACACACTGGTGTGCCACGAAAAATGATTCAAAATTCATGCAATTAAACTAAAACTAACCTTTTTCTTTAGCTCTGTGGTTGGCATCTCCAAGACCCACATCTTGGACCTCTCACACATGCACTGGCGGGGAAAGGGCCGCACATGCATGGTTTAGATTTTTAATGTTTGTCAGGTCCATGCGCATGAGCAATGGGACTTGGAGCTAAAGACAAGGGTCTCATGTGCCTCCACAAAACTCAAAATGGGCACAAAAACCCTGGGAGAAGTGAGACAGGGCAAGGTTTTTTAACCTTGAGGTTAAAGGCGAAAAGATGGAGAAGTTAAAATTAATGAAGAAAAAGAAAATAGAAAGTGTGCCTCAAAAATATTTTGTAGTATAGAGGTGTGGCATGATGTACAAAAGGTTGGGGACCACTGAGTTAGAGTGGAGTGCAGGAAGGATGCAAAACAGGGTAATAACAAAACCACTGTGTCGCTTTTGCATGGATATACAACCTCGAGTTGAAATAATATTTTTGAAGATTATTCCATGTAATAATTTGAAGTATATGAGATTTTAAAAATTACCTTTGACATCAGTTTTCCAACATTTATTCTTTCAAAAGCTGCAGCATGCATTTCAGGATTTACATTTTAAATTGATGAAATTAAGCCCTATATTTATGAAGCCTGTGAGATAAGTAGCACTCATATAGTAGAGAACAAACTGCATAAAATAATCTTCAGAGAACTGCAAGTTATTCATGTGTCAAATGAGTTAAATTAGGTCCAGCACTGGCAGTATATCAATCCTTTTACCAAGACAAGGGCTAGTAAAGTAACTGCCAAGTGAAAGAAACTTAAGATCAAAGGATACCACAAGTTCAAAAGGTTCTGACATTAGCTAATACAGAACTAGATTCAAATCCTATGTAGGAGTAACACAAGGGTCAAGGATCTGCGCTTTCTGGCAGCCTTTCATCAAGTAGAGGGTTTCTACTATTTTCCGCCCATTACAATCCTCAACAGAGGTAGCCAACCTGAGTAACAACACCAGCCCTCCTTCCAATCCTTAATCTCTCATCATTTGAACAAAACGGTTCAGTCTGATCAATCCACCAGTGCTAATAAAAATCTGAAACCTCTGGGTAAAGTTATTGTGCAAAATGTGACATTCCTCTGAATGAATCAGTCCACCTTGTACGAAATCCTAATAGGACAGTTAATAAATTCTTCCCCACGAGGTGGGCACTTATTACCCAGCCCCAGCTGCCCTCAAGAAGCTGGTGGTGATTTCTTGAACTGCTGCAGTCCATGTGGCATACACCCACAGTGTTATTAGAAAGGAAGTTCCAGGATTCTGATCCAGTGACAACGGAGGAACAATGATATAGCTCCAAATCAGGATGGTGACGGGCTTGGTGGGAACTTGCGTGTTAATATTGGGAACATTAAAATACAGGCGTTCCCTGAGGAATATGGGGCATCAAGGCAGCTAGAAACCTGCCTTCATGTTTCTCTCTATCAAGAATAACAAAGCAACATTTTTGGAGTAAGGGGCACCTTCCAAAGGCAAGTTAAATCAAGCAATCAAGTTGAATTTGTAGCTGGTTTTCAAAATGAATGCCAATGAGAACAGATGTCATGAAAGGACATTAGTGGCCTGACTCTCTAGCACTTACTTCTAATTGTACAACTAAGCTGAGATATGGTTGACCACAGCCAGTCCAAATATGGTAGCTCTTTGAAGATTACTACAGAAGACTGATGCAAAATCTTTGCAAACATCAACGAATCCAAGAGACAGTGCAGCACTACCTCCTCTGTATGGCACAGAAGTATTAGCTTTGATTTTTATGCTCCAGTCCTGGTGTAGGGTTTGAGCCTGAAATCTTGTGACTCACGAAAGGAGGAGGGTGTTCCCAACTGAGCCACAGCTGACACACTACTTCTCAGACCAATGTTTCCAATATACACTCTTTGATCATGGTCCTATATTTAACATGTGCCGGTCTGCAAGCAAATACACTGTTACAGTGACACACAATATTTATTTGAATCTGCCCTGCCCCACTCCTCCAATTTTCTCCTGTACATGTATTTCCAGTGCAAGGTAATAATAAAACCAAAGCTGTACTATTGCTATAGTTTCTGGGCTATTGTCAAAAAAATGGGATTACAGCTTAGGTGGTGTACCAGCTAAAATCTTTCTAAAATAGCTCACCGAGGAGCAGTTCATTTGCTGATTTAAAACCATATATCTGATCGATATAAACCAAATGCTCAAGAAATTATTCGGGGCACATCTGAGCATGAATTCCTGAATGTACGCACTCAGGAATTCTACTACTGACCCTGGCAAAGTTCATGGGGCATGTGAGAGGGAGCTCCCTTAATTATCATTGCATATGCAAGGACCTATAGCACTAAGGATGCTCTAAAAAAGCAGTCCCAACACCAGCCCCATTATACACCCAAGAAAGAAAAGTATCCCCATAACCCTTTTGCAAGAGGAGGTTTGATATGTCAGGTCCCACTGACTGTCAGACACAGGGACACACAAGACATACAGTCCTTAGCCTTCCACGCATTGATGGTCTTGCTCTGGGTGGCAAGATATTCTCCCCCACAAACAGTCATCCTGGAAAATCCCACAGAAGACTGGGAACTGGTATAACCAATCCCATGCCAATTTGCAATCTCCCTTACATTCTTTTAAAATAAAAAAAAATCATGAAATTCGTGCCAGAGTAAAAACTGGCTTGTGATGTTTGAGGTTGTTCTTTTCTAAACATATAAAATTGCAGTGCAAACATGAAAATGTAGCAGCAACATTGATTGAAATTGATATATTAATATTTTCTAGCGACATGAAAATGTGTTTGCATCAAACGTAACTAATATTAGCTTTAGATACTAAAAGGTTGAAGATATCAGTGTGGGAACCAGTCCACTAATCTTATGTTGCAAACCAGCTTCTTGATGGCTCATTTGATTAAATCAATAAGGTCGTTAAGTGAGGGAGAGCAAATCCAGGTTTGAGCTCCGGTTTGTACAAAGTAAGCTGATTTCAACCCCTAAGGCACTACAGTCAGAGACTGGAAAATTAGCAGGGGTTCCCATTTGCTCAATATGTAGTAAACCCTACTGGTAGTAAACGTGCTTGGATAAAAAGCAAGTGTATATATATATATGGTATCATTCACATTCTCAGGACAGCCTGAAGAGCTTCGCATCCAATTGTTACTTAGGAAAAAATGCATTTAATTTTGCTTGCAACAAAACGCAAGAAGCAATAATGCCACAAATTATAAGGTTATCTGCTTTGTTTGTGAGGTAAATGTTCAACAAAATATCATGGAAATTACCCTGACCTTCTCCAAATTGTACCATGTAGTCATTTACATCCAACTAAACAGGTTGATAGGGCCTGAGTTTACAGTCTATTTCAAAGGATGGCACTTCTGATAATGCAGCATTCCTTCAGTACTGCACTGAAGTATCAGTTTAACCTTAGATGACATGCATAACTTCTGAAGTGGAGCTTGAATTGACAATCTTGATTCAACAGCACAACAGTGCTTCTACTGAGTTTAAACTGGCCACACACTACTAGGTGAAGGCAGTATATGGCTCAACAGGAGTTCCTCTTGCCAAACAGCCTTCTAATACTCTCAATCTGTAGTTACACGTGAAGAATAGCATACAGGGGAGGTTTCAGAGGATAATCAGTACCAATTAAAACATATCAGAAGAGGGAGAAAGAAGATTATCAGAAAAGCGAAATTTGAAAAATACAGGAAGCAAGATAAAAAGCATACATCCTTCTCAATGATTAGGAATAGATGTGAAGCCTAGAATGTAGCCTAAGCTTTAGTAACCACTTAATACACGGCCATTAGGATTAAATAAGAATAGATTTCCTATTGGAAATGAAAGATTTTCTGCTTCAGCAAAGTGCAAAATTTCCCATGCACATGTTTTTTAAAAGGCACAACAGCAATAATCATATAATAGAAAACCTACAAAGGAACATCAAATCTGAGCTGTCCCAAAATTACATGAGAAATAGAAATAAAGCTTATAGTGCTGAAAAAACTTGAATCATAGCTAACAGGAACTGCAACTTAAAAGCAGAGGTGAAAAATATTCAACAATGCCAAATGTTTTAACCGGAGTTTCAACAAAACAGCACTCTTGGAGACAGTTGGCAAAAACTGGATGAAAACACCCTTAAGTCCGCCAACTATCTACAGAGAATATTGAAGTATTCAGCAGGACTGGCAACATCTATGGAGAGAGAAACAGATGTAATACTTCAGATTGATGACCTTTCATCAGAACTTTCTGTACCCAAGGTATATGGTTTACTTTGTTCAATTGCTTATGTCCAGAACCCTGCTGAGTACCTTTGGCATCCCCAAGATGGCTTGTCTTTATGTGCATCTCTGCCAACAGTTAGTCAAATCAACGCTTGAACCCTTATCTCGGACATCCCCACCACCTTTGAGAAGGAGGAGCTGGAGAGCCAAAGGGTATTAAGGGCGGAGTCCAAATCATGGAGCCCAGCTAGCTGAAGACATTGCCACTAATGGTAGACAGAATGAAGGAGGATTGACACAAGGACATGAACTTGCTCCATCCTTGTTTCTAGTACTTATTGAAAGCTCAAACATTCCTTTTCCAAATCTAGCATGAATATTCTAATGGTCTCCTAAGACATCCTCCCATCTTCCATGCTCCATCAGCCTCAGCTCATACAGAATTAGCGAGCTAAATTTCTATATGACACCAATCTTTTTGATCCATCACCAATGTCTCACAGATCTACAATTGTTGTACCTCCCTCAAATTTTAAATATAAAATATTCATCCTTGCATTTAAATTCCTCAATGGCATCACCTATCTCCGTAATCTTTTCTAGAAATACAACCCTCCCCCAAAACTTCCCATTTGTCTGACCTGGACTCCTGAGCTAATCCTCTTTCCCAATGTTCATGACTGGTGGCTATACCTTCATCCACCTGGGTTCCACGCTCTGGAAATCTCTCCTTTAACTCCTCTGGCTATCCTTCTCAAACCACTCACCAATACATGATCAACTTCCTTATCTCTCCTTTTGCCTTGGCACCCGGTCATTTTCTTATGCAAAAGTACATTTAGAACCTAGACTCCAATCCAGGAAGGAAGGTTCGTCTCTTTTAACCCCAGAAAGATTCAGAAAGAATGAGTGTGGCACTAGCAATTCCTGGTGAGCACAGGCTGCCAACAAAATGTGCGCCAACTAGACTGTACAATTAACACCAAATTGTTACTCACTTAAAAATTCTACATGAACAACCTGCGTGGGAAGTGGAAGATGTCACAATGTTATAGATAAATAGGAACATTGGGCTTTGGAACAGGAGGAGGAGACAGCCATCTGGTACTTCAAACCTACTCTATCATTCAAGAAGATCATGGCAGACCTGATTGTGGTCTCAGCTCCATTTTGCTGTCTGCACCCTATAACCCCTCCTTGTCTAACAAAAGTCTATCTCAATTATGAATAAATTTAAAGGCCCAGCCTCAACTATCTTCTGGGGAAGAGGACTCCACACTCTAATGACCCCCAGGGAAAAGATTTCTACTCACCTCTGTCTTGTACGGGACATCTAAAATATGCCTCCAAGTTCTAGTTTCTCCCACAAGAGGGAACGTGAGCCCTATATCCACCCTATTTATTCCCCTCAAGATTTTCTATGTTGCAATAACATTGTCTCTCTTGTTCTAAACTCCAATGGATATAGTTGGAAACATTCTTCTTAAATTGAAATTAAAGCACATGGTTGAAATAGGATACGGGCAATGTTATTCTGTCTTTAACCTGTACTATACATGACATGGGAGTACTCCATGTCGAAACAGAGTGATGAATAGGAAAAATCAGTTACATTCCCCAGCAATTACATACTAATTTTGTTGAATATATGGTTCTTCCTACTGTTCTAAAAACACAGATATCCAGAATCCCAAAATTTAATGACTTGCTTTAGTGCAGTTTTCGCCAATAATCTAAAAATGGGCAATCTCAGAATGTTATTTTTAAAAACCCAAATGTCAATTGATTGGAAAAAAAAACCCTGTGAGCAGTCGCCTAAATAAAGTGGTGATGCAGACTGCAATGAATTAAGGAAGACCCAATCAACCAACAGCTTTTACAGGGCAATGGAACAATAGAGATAAATGACTTCCAAGTGCTTCACATTAAAAGGCAAAAGTACAAACCCCCAACAACCCACCCCCAGTACAATGTCTAGCTAAGAACTGCACTATGAGTGCTTCAGAAAGATTGACCTAAACCACTGTTTCAGATTATCTGGCGCCAGAGAAGGGCAGAAATTTCACACACACTCTTCAATCCTTTAAAAACGAGACTACAGAAATTCCATTGAGAGTGGATATAAATTTCCAAAAGATGACAAAAATGTGCTGCAACTTAATTTCAGTTTATGTTCCACTTCAATCCTCAAAGATTTGAACAATCTGCACGGTGCTCTTTCATACCCCCAGACTGGTAAAAGGTACAACAGATGCTATGCAATTACTTAAACAAAAAGGGGTTGAGTTTTACATGTCATTGGAGGATGTGTTTTCCACTTGGGGCAGGGGTTCACGTAAAAAAAGGCAGGTACCAACCCCACCACCTTCCTTCCCATCCCCAAGCTCAGCCCCCATAACACAGGAGGGAAGGCCGTTACTGAGATGTGGAGGGGAGGGGGGAGGGGAATGCCCTCTGTATTCCACCAAGGTTACTCTTTGAATATTTTTTAAAATCAATCGCTTTAGCCTGATTGCTGAGTACACATCAAAAATTCGGATTATTTGTAAACTATCACCAAATAACTGCAAGAGGTGATTTTTCATCAATAAAATGAGATCATAGAATCCCTTCAGTGCAGAAGGAGGCCATTTGGCCCATCAAGTCTGCACCGACCATGATCCCACCCAAGCCCCATTCCTGTAACCCCATATAGTTACCCTGCTAATCCCCTGACATTAGGGTCATTTTAGCATGGCCAATCAACCTAAGCTGCACATCTTCGGACTGTGGGAGGAAACCGGGGGACTGAATTGAACCCGGGTCCCTGAGGCTGTGAGGCAGCAGTGCTAACCACTGTGCCACCCAAACACACAAGAGAACATTGAATAATTCAAAAATAAAAACGATGACATCCTCTTGACACTGATGAAGGCAAAATGCTATTCAACATTTCCAACTGAGAAACCAAGTGATAAAAAATGTTTGAAATGTTAACTGAATGACTAATGCTTTGAAATCTTGTATGCAAATTTTGTAACATTAAAGCTAGGAAATAACTGTTTGCAATATTAAATACAAATGTTTAAAACATTGGTAACACGTTATATAACTGGGATCATTTATTTTACATGTGCTAACCTGCTTCATGTTAATGCCTCATATGAAAATTGCAGATCGAGGAATTTCATACGAATGCATTAAAAATTCGTGTGGTAACAAGAACTGTGCACTCCAGACTTGACTTCTAAAATATTACAGTTGCAAAATTCTTTACTGTTCAAATTGTGAAGTATTCTAAGCTTAATTAAGCTTGAGTGTTAAAACTCAATACAACCAATCAAGAATTATTTGGGAAAACTTTCCACTTTGGGGCTCCTATTGCATGCTAGCAGCAGATATTGGGAAATGTTGTTCCCCAGCCAATGACTATTAGCCCATAAAACCCACAAATGGAATATCATGGACTGGAATTGTGCAATTCCCAATTTGCGCACCTACTGCCTGAAGCAGTGGAACTCAATGTGGACCGGAGGGCTCTCCAGGTGGTCTGTGGGCTACTACAAAATGTTAGTCACTAACATGCAACACCACAGCTGTGGCCATACCAGAGAACAGGCCACAACCCTTATCCTGACCACAAACTTTATCCCTACCACACACAATCAGGCCAGCTCCTGCTTCTGCAGCACAAGTCATCATAAGTGCAAGCAACAACATCTTGGTTTTATAAGCAAGATGTATGTTACTATTCATATTGTTTTGATTAATATTGATGCTAAATTAATATTCGTTTCTCAGAAAATAGTGATAATTTATAATGGATATTAGAATGCTTCAAATAAATGTGTTCTTCTGTAGTGTTAATGTTTATTGCTGAAAAAAGACATCTTGTTGGAACTTTTTGTCTTGCACTCAAGACAATCACAAGAATACCAATGTCAGGGGAAACAACAACTTTATATTGTATGAGAAGAGAATGCTGATTGGTTAGCAAGTGGACTCTAACTGGCTATGGAGAATGCACCAGTTAATAGTGACTGACAGTTAACTGCCTAGCATTGCTTGAAAATTTAAACCAGGCAGTGCGACTGATTGGTCATGGTATTGCCCTGAGGAACGAACCAGCAAATGGCTATCACTTGATTTGTTTAGCTGAAACAAGCGCAATGTATCTTCCTGTAGCTTCCCCTGACACTGGTATTCTTGCAATTGTCCTGAATAGTACAATGTGAAAAGCTTCAACAAAATGTCTTTTTTCAGCAACATCCAAGTTCTGTACTACCAGACTGCCATTAATGTTTACAATGATCCCTTCTGTGAATTGCCACCCTGTTGTTGCAGAGAGGCTTGAGCGATGCCATTGGGAATCAAACTCCTGGCAGGATCACCCATAACAGTAAAGTTGGAAGGGAGGAATCAGACAAACCGCAATCCACATCAACTCAACGGCAGATCAAGAGGCAGATGCTCATGCATCAGATGAAGTCTGCAGCATTAGAGAGATCCCCAGTCATCGAGGTGCCCTTGCCACTGGAACTGGACCAACCTTTTGTCAAGGACCAGGTTTCTGCTCATGTGCAATGTCATACCCATGTTAAAAGATGTCCCATGCCAAGCGTCTACCCAGAGGAAACCAACACATTCCCCACACAAATACACCTTGTGTTGATCGGCAAGAGGTGACGGAGACAGGACCATGAGATCTGCAAATCTCTAGCTTCGGATCTGCATGTGGGTGGGGGTGTTTGATTCAGTCAGTTTGCTCTTGGAATAGGAACAGGACAGTATTTTGGCAGCTTTCTTCACGACTGAACAGACCTTTTCAGGAACCACTCTTCTCACCCCATATGGGGAAAGGGCTAGAGAAGCGATCTCGAGTCCAAGGACCAATCCTATCTCCTGGAAACACCTGCCAAGTCTGCGGTCAGAGATGCAGCCCTAAAATCAGGCTCACCAGCCATGCAAAGACCCACAGAACCCATGACCTGTGACACGGAGTTTCTTAGGTAGACAATCATACTCATTAGCGAATGATTGTCGAAGAAGAAGAAGATATACAATATGAAAATACCTTTATTTTTGTTTCTAGCATGATAGATTCAGTACATTCAGTAGAGGAAAAACAATTAAATATTTATGATTTCTATAATTTTGCAGTAACTCTGATTAGTTTTTTTTAAACAGGGCAAAAGTGGGTGGGGTAGGACCATTAGATGTGATGGAGCCCACGAGGGAACAGGCTATTCTGGACTTAGTGTTATGTAATGAGCCAGACGTGATAAAAGATCTTAAAGTAAGGGAACACTTAGGAAGCAGTGATCATAATATGGTAGAATTCAGTCTGCAATTTGAAAGAAGGAAGGCAGAATCAGATGTGAAGGTTCTACAGTTAAGTAAAGGTAATTACAGGTGCATGAGGGAGGACCTGACAAAAATCGACTGGAAGCAGAGCCTAGTGGGAAAGACAGTAGAACAGCAATGGCAGGAGTTTCTGGGAGTAATTGAGGACACAGTGCAGAGGTTCATCCCAAACAAAAGAAAGGTTATCAGAGGGGGGATTAGGCAGCCATGGCTGACAAAGGAAGTCAGGGAATGCATCAAGGCAAAAGAGAGAGCCTATAATGTGGCAAAGAGTAGTGGGAAGTCAGAAGATTGGGAAGTCTATAAAAACAAACAGAGGATAACAAAGAGAGAAATAAGGAAGGAGAGGATCAAATATGAAGGTAGGCTAGCCAGTAACATTAGGAATGATAGTAAAAGTTTCTTTAAATACATTAAAAACAAACGGAGGCAAAAGTAGACATTGGGCCGCTCCAAAATGACGCTGGTAATCTAGTGATGGGAGACAAGGAAATAGCTGAGGAACTTAATAAGTACTTTGCGTCAGTCTTCACAGTAGAAGACATGAGTAATATCCCAACAATTCAGGAAAGTCAGGGGACAGAGTTGAATATGGTTGCCATCACAAAGGAGAAAGTGCTAGAGAAACTAAAAGGTCTGAAAATTGATAAATCTCCGGGCCCAGATGGGCTACATCCTAGAGTTCTAAAGGAGATAGCTGAAGAAATAGTGGAGGCGTTAGTTATGATCTTTCAAAAGTCACTGGAGTCAGGGAAAGTCCCAGAGGATTGGAAAATCGCTGTTGTAACCCCACTGTTCAAGAAGGGAACAAGAAAAAAGATGGAAAATTATAGGCCAATTAGCCTAACCTCAGTTGTTGGCAAAATTCTAGAATCCATCGTTAAGGATGAGATTTCTAAATTCTTGGAAGTGCAGGGTCGGATTAGGACAAGTCAGCATGGATTTAGTAAGGGGAGGTCGTGCCTGACAAACCTGTTAGAGTTCTTTGAAGAGATAACAAATAGGTTAGACCAAGGAGAGCCAATGGATGTTATCTATCTTGACTTCCAAAAGGCCTTTGACAAGGTGCCTCACGGGAGACTGCTGAGTAAAATAAGGGCCCATGGTATTCGAGGCAAGGTACTAACATGGATTGACGATTGGCTGTCAGACAGAAGGCAGAAAGTTGGGATAAAAGGTTCTTTCTCAGAATGGCAACCGGTGACAAGTGGTGTCCCGCAGGGTTCAGTGTTGGGGCCACAGCTGTTCTCTTTATATATTAACGATCTAGATGACGGGACTGGGGGCATTCTGGCCAAGTTTGCCGATGATACAAAGATAGGTGGAGGGGCAGGTAGTATTGAGGAAGTGGGGAGGCTGCAGAAAGATTTAGACAGTTTAGGAGAGTGGTCCAAGAAGTGGCTGATGAAATTCAACGTGGGCAAGTGCGAGGTCTTGCACTTTGGAAAAAAGAATAGAGGCATGGACTATTTTCTAAACGGTGACAAAATTCATAATGCTAAAGTGCAAAGGGACTTGGGAGTCCTAGTCCAGGATTCTCTAAAGGTAAACTTGCAGGTTGAGTCCGTAATTAAGAAAGCAAATGTAATGTTGTCATTTATCTCAAGAGGCTTGGAATACAAAAGCAGGGATGTACTTCTGAGGCTTTATAAAGCACTGGTTAGGCCCCATTTGGAGTACTGTGAGCAATTTTGGGCCCCACACCTCAGGAAGGACATACTGGCACTGGAGCGGGTCCAGCGGAGATTCACACGGATGATCCCAGGAATGGTAGGCCTGACATACGATGAACGTCTGAGGATCGTGGGATTATATTCATTGGAGTTTAGGAGGTTGAGGGGAGATCTAATAGAAACTTACAAGATAATGAACGGCTTAGATAGGATGGACGTAGGGAAGTTGTTTCCATTAGCAGGGGAGACTAGGACGCGGAGGCACAGCCTTAGAATAAAAGGGAGTCACTTTAGAACAGAGATTAGGAGAAATTTCTTCAGCCAGAGAGTGGTAGGTCTGTGGAATTCATTGCCACAGAAGGCTGTGGAGGCCGAGACGTTGAGCGTCTTCAAGACAGAAATTGATAAATTCTTGATTTCTCGAGGAATTAAGGGCTATGGGGAGAGAGCGGGTAAATGGAGTTGAAATCAACCATGATTGAATGGTGGAGTGGACTCGATGGGCCGAATGGCCTTACTTCCGCTCCTATGTCTTATGGTCTTATGGTCTTAGATGGTCTGCAGCATCTTCTGTTCCGCTTAAATCATCCCTGGACAAAGAATTCGAGAACCACTGGTCTAGAGCGTTTAAACAGATAATCAACTGTCAATAGTCTAAGGGTCAAAGTCACTGCTTGGTGAAATATTGGGCTACATGGACCAGAGGTTCCCAAGTTCATTTCTTAATGAATTTGCAATTAACCAAGCACAGCAAGGGAAATGATTATGGTGTGTGAACATAAGAACACAAAAACTAATAGCAGGAGTATGCCATTTGGCCCCCTCGACCCTGCTCCGTCATTCAATAAGATCATGGCTGATCTTTTCATGGACTCAGCTTCACTTACCCACCCGTTCACCATAACCCTAAATTCATTTACTGTTCAAAAATCTATCATGCCTGGGCTGAGGATGGGGAAAATATTAGCCAGAGTTACTGATCCTCAGTTCTGTCTTATCGTTCCAGGTGGAAGATATGGGAATGCTGGGGACAACTGGCAGCCTTGCATATAGTAAGAGTTTTAACAACACTAGGTTAAAGTCCAACAGGTTTATTTGGTAGCAAATACCATAAATTGCATATTAACCGAGAGGATCTAAAGCCACATATGAATAGTTACATAATTATATCTTAGCAAGAATGAACATTTTCAAGAGAAAAACAAAAAAGAAAGCAAACTAAATTCCTTTACTGATTTGGTTTTGAGCAGTTCCAAATAGCCCAGCTGCAATTGGTGTTACTTTCTTCTAATTTCAATGACCTTGGCTCCTCGTAAAAACATTCACATAAATTCACCAGAGGCATCAAAGAAACCATAACGAACAGGCTGAAGTTGGAAATTCCTTTATTTGATAAAAGAAAACTGATGGGGGCTTGTGGGGACCACCCACATCTTGCTGTATGTAGATTTCTAAATAGTATGTTATTTGTTCAAATATCATCAGGTCTGTCTGGAATCCACATGCTTGAGAAATTAAGCTACAGTATCAAAAGGACTGATGAACGTGGACACTATAAAGCAGGGATAAACATGAAGTCCCTTGATGTGGTTTTATGATTCTTAATTATGTTACAACCCAACTAGAATGGAAAAATACCAAGGACAACGGCACTTTTAGCCAACCAGCATTTCCCAGAATAATCACAGCAACCCAATTATTTTATACCAAAGGCAAAATGATTAAAATGCTTCATTGAATTTTTAGAAGATTAATTCAAAACATTATTATACCTAGAGTTGGGCAGAGCTCATGTGTACGCACAAAATAAATAACTACTTCACATGGTCTATTTTCACAACATTAAACATACTTCAGTTATTATACAGTGATGGTCGTGAGAGTAAAATTACGTAAACCTTCCATAATAAATCTGTTACATGCTGATGATGATTCATATTTTCTAAATCTCCTTCATCTGAATTCCTTGCCTATTTCTCAAGGAATCTAATGAGTATTAAATAAATACACCAGTCATGAGGTAATTGTTATTATAGATAATTTAACTGGGGAACCACACACCAATATGAACTTTGGTGAGAATCCTAGAGTACCCCTCAATATAAGTCGCTGCTCGAGATTGGGGATTTGGCCAAGAGCTTGTGAATACCGCTCTGAAAAGTTAAAAGAACAAATAATTCTGAAGTAGGGTGGCACGGTGGCACAGTGGTTAGCACTGCTGCCTCACAGCACCACGGACCTGGGTTCGATTCTTGGCTTGGGTCACTGTCTGCGTGGAGTCTGCACATTCTCCCCAAGTCTGCATGGGTTTCCTCCGGGTGCTCTGGTTTCCTCCCACAGTCCAAAGATGTACAGGTTGAGTGGATTGGCCATACTTAGCGTCAGGGGGACTAGGGCTTGGGTAGGATTGTGGTCGGTGCAGACTCGATGGGCCGAATGGCCTCCTTCTGCACCGTAGGATTCTATGATTCTACAGCCAAAAAAGAGAAATCACAAATCTATTGTCATCAATTACATGAGCCTTCTCACTGTTTCCTGACAACTTTTGTTTGGGAAAAGTTGCACGTTGTATTTGGCAGATTGCATTATTCATCATTTTTAAATTACGTGCATTAAGTTTTTACTTCTGAGTTTGCTGGGGAAAACTTTAAATTTTGGTAATAGTGTAAAATTGATTATGTTAGACTGGATGCCCATTTAATTCTAAACTAAGAGTGTTTATGTATAGTACAAATTGACAGTTGGAGTTAGAAATGCATGAACTGAATATAACCAGTGCCATAATTTGGTCATATTTAAATATTTTGTGTAATTCTTTGGCAAGACCTTAGATGTGTTAACCATTAACAAATGTTAGCCAGCTTTCAAATGTTAAGCATTAAAATATATATATTTGCCTTTGGCATAGATTATCATTTACCCACTTGTGTTGCTCAAGAGACAATTAAACCCTGTCAGTAATTCCTCACTAGTTGTGGTTGCATTCTTGAAAAGTGCAACTTTCTAAGTGAAGAAACTTTAAGTGATTTTCCTATTACAGAAAAGTTATAATTAGGCTCTGTAGGGCTTTTCTCATCAAAAATAACATTAATAATTATACCCTGTAAATTGAAATACATTACTTTGCTAAATTCCAATACTGGTAAATGAAATAAAGTTAAAAATATGAAAGAACTATGTTAACTCTTTCCATTTACCTCCTGTCTCCACTCCTTATAGACCCCATGGCTCACCCATTCTTTAGTTCACTGCCTCTCACGCTCTCCAGCCCTCCCACCACTGTCAATCCTGCTTGCCAAACCGCCTAATTGCCACAAGTTTTGCTCCCCGACCCACCCTCTCACCAAACCTCTCCTCCTCATCTTGCCATTTTGCTCTCCTGAACCCTCACTGTGGAGTGAGGACTCTGGAGATGAGCGACGAGAGACAGGGAGAGCTGCTTCAGCAAATTGGAAGGTCGACAGCGAGAAGGAAAACCGGTATCACCAGCAGGGAGTGGGATGACCATCATTGAGCGGGAGGATTCGCGCCACTCCAAATGGCACTAATCAGGTCATGCGGCGGCGCTACATCAGGAGTCTGCACATTCTCCCCGAGTCTGCGTGGGTTTCCATTGGGTGCTCTGGTTTCCTCCCACAGTCTGAAAGACGTGCTGGTTAGGTGCAGTGGCCATGCTAAATTCTCCCTCAGTTACCCGAGCAGGCGCCAGAGTATGGTAAATCGGGGATTTTCACAATACTTTAATTACAATGTCGATGTAAGCCTACTTATGACACTAATAAATAAACTTAAACTTTAAAATTGTCCAAAGGGAAGAAAAAGCACCTGGCAAGTAGCTGAACACTTGGTGTTTCAACACCGAGAGTAGGCTGAGGCCAAGCATTGACAGCGAAAGGAATGCATGGCAACCTGGGCACCCCACCCACCCGCTCCTCCAGTCACCATGTGTCCCACCTGTGACAGAGCCAGTAGATCACATGTTGGACTCCTCAGGCATCTGAGGAATCATTTTTAGTGAGAAAGCAAGTCATCCTCGACTCTGAGGAACTGACTAAGAAGAAGGTAGCAGTGATGATGAATGATTTCAAAAGAAATTTGGATGGGCAGTTGAGGGAAGGAAACCTATTGGTCTTTGAATAGAACAGACAGAATGTGACTGACTGGATTGCTCTGCATACAGCCAGTATGGAATCAATGGGCTGATTGCCCCCCTTATATGCTCTATATATTATATATGTGTTACATATTAATTATATTTATTTTTACTAAGTTAAAGGTGTCCTGTTTAAAGGGTAGACTCTGGTAATCACTTCGTAGTTTTCTGGGTGTAGCTCACCTCACCTGTTAAGAAAATTTTGATAGTCACATCATCATGCCAATAAGTTTAGTTCATTGCTAAGAGTAAAGAGAACAAACTTCAAACCTTTATCTATCTTAAATGTGCTTATTACAAAACATACCCATTCATTTGTATGCACATATGAAAGTGCCAAAACGAATTTTGAGTATATCATTACCTGTGTGATTCACTCAGCTGAAAAGTATTTGGGATAGTAATGTAGCTGGGTACAATTTTTTTCAATTAACTTAAGATTAAACTTTCAAGGTTCAGTTACATTTATCCTTTATGTTTAAGATTGTAGAATTTTTCTTAAGCTAAACTCATATTTCAGTATAATTAACTGTGACCTAATTAATTGAAAACACTTCTTATTCCAATTCTTTCACAGACTCTTTCAGCTCTGTCTTCACCACCAGTTCAACAGAAACTATCTGAGTAATATATTCATTAAGTGATCAGGCTGGAATCTTGAATTACTTATTGCTAATAAATCATCAACTGAAGGCATAAATGGCCACTTTAGCTGAAAAATGGCAATGAACATTCATGCCAAACAAATGCTGGTCTATGATATGATCACCTTCAACAAGAGACAATCTAACCATCGCACCTTAACGTTTAATGACATTACTATCACTGAAACCCCCATCATCACCATCCTGGAGGTTACCATTAACCCGAAACTTAAACCAGACTAGCCATATAAATACTGTGGCTACAAGAGCAGGTCAGAGGTTGAGGATTCTGCGGGGAATTCTCCTAACTCCCCAAAGTTTGTCCACAATCTTCAAGGCACAAGTTAAGAGTGTGATGGAATATTCTCCAATGGCTGGATGAGTATAACTCCAACACCATTCAGGCTTGACACAATCCAGGACAAAGCAGCCCACATGGTTGATACCCCATCCACCACCGACAGGCAGTAGCAATAGCATGCATCATATAGGAGATGTACTGCAGCAACTCATCAAGCCTCTTTCAACTGTACCATTCAAACTGGTGACCTCTAACACCTAGAAGGGCTAGGACAGCAGATGGGAACCCCACCACCTTCAAGTTCCCCTCAAAGCCATACACCATCCTGACTTGGAACCGTATCACTATTTCTTCACTGTCACAGGGTCAAAACACTGAATTTCTTTCCTAACAGCACTGTGTGTGTACCTAAACCACATGGAAAGCAGCACTTCATGAAGGTGGCTCACCATCACCTTCTTAGGGCAATTGGGGCCAGGCAACAAATACTTGCTTTGTCGAGGATACACACATCCCATTAATTTTTTTAAAAATCACCCATCTTTGGGCACTCTTCTTCTCAAACCTGTCACAGGATTTACTCATTTTTAGGTTGTTCCAAAAAACAAAATCAAATGTCTTTGCCAAGTCCTTGACATTTCATTGAATATAAAATTGATCTTTCAGCTACTGGCTAACCAATTTATCTTGGCTAACCAACCAAATAATTTATTTTTTCCCCCAAAGTTGCTCCCATTCTCAAATAGATATCAAGAACAGGGAGATAGATGATTAAAGAATTACAAAAAGTTAAAATATATTTAAATATGTGTCATTTAGAAAAAGATTAAAATATGAAATATTGAATTTATTCAAGATGTGGCTGGATAGGGCGAATGGAGCGATATAGCACTTGGGGTGAATGGGATCAAAGGTTATAGGGAGAAAGCAGGATTAGGCTATCGAGTTGGACGATCAGCCATGGTCGTAATGAATGGCGGAGCAGGCTCGAAGGGCCAAATGGCCTCCTCCTGCTCCTATCTTCTATGTTTCTATGAAGTTAAAGGAAGATGAATAGGGAAGAAAATATAGCAAAAGCCAGGGATTAACAGGGTAAGTACAGGTAAACCGTGCATTTTTTTTATTTTTATGTTAACTTGAGTTTACATTAGGTTTGGATCTTTGAATATGATATATCTATAAGTTCAGGTATTATTGTGATTTTTTTCCTCAGTCAGTCAATGAGCTGAAAATCTACTGATCAGCCCAGGCAGACTGTCAGCAATTTAACAGTTAAGGTAAATCCATCCAAACAAAACAAAATCACTTATTTCCATTTTGGGGTTTCTGCTTCTACATGTAAAAAAGCAACAGAGAAAATCTGAATAAGCACTTGGATGATGGTTCCGGGATAATTACTGAAAGGCATGCAAAACCATTTGAAACGTAGTTAAGCAGAGAAGAAGATAAACAATTTCTTGGTTAGCTAGTGAGAATTTCTTACACTTAACCAAACATTAATAAAAATAAAATGTCGATTACACAATTTCTGTAGCCTACAACTGGTATTATATCTCAAAACAGTAATTGTGATTAATGCACTGCATTTCAAACTCTTGCAAATTATCCACAAAGACCAATTATTAAAATCGGTTTTGATCATCAAATCCATTGCAAAGTCTAATTAAAATGTAAATTTCTGCCAATCCGTTAAAAGTAATCGTGTTTCAAAGCTGAAATAAGCATAGGGAGACAAGTGCCTCAGAACTGTATGTTTGGCCAGGCTACAAAAGTATGGCACAGCAAATGTGAGGAGAAAAAACTGGTACAGTCAGCCACACCTTACAGAAACAAATTACATAACGATTATTTTTGGAATAACATTAATGGGGTGCCAGGAAGTTTATTGCTGAAAAACTCTGCTTCCTAACTAGGGGAAGAGCACGTTTGCAAGAAAGAAGCAAGACTGCTAACATCAAAAAGAAACCATTCGACTTTTCAATTGCGAGGACTCCCCTGTGGCATTGCACACGTTCACATTTTTCTTGATTGAATCTACAAGTAATGATTTTATTCATTGTAGCTAAGTAATCAAAATAATACATTTGTGGCCCTCTTTCACAGATTTTTTTCTATATAATGTCCCCCCTCCAACAAAGAAAGTTCCTTTTCTGCTCAATGCACTGTTTTATACCCTCAATGACCCTAGTAATGAACCACTTGTGGGTGCAGCAGGAGGAAAAGAAACAAAAAGGAAAGAGCACAATAGTCGAGGAGTGACAAAAGACAAAGTTCACACAGCAGACCAAAGTCCCAATTGGACCTTGAGAATGGATGGCTTCCAAATATGGGGAAGCAGTTAATCAGGTGGAAATTGTAAAATATTGGATGTTGCGAGAGCCTCCATGGTGGAGGATGTTTCTAGGACTGGTGGAATTTGTTGTGTGGTTTGTAGCGGGCAGTGGAAAAATTGAGAGTAACTTGTAATTTGCTTACGTTTCGAGTTAAAAAATTTATTTTATATGACTTAGATGAGTGATTAAGTGAGTGAGTCATTTCAACTGTACATTTACTTGAATTTGAAAGGATAGCTTAATTTTACCCAATATGATGGAGCAGAAAACAAAGTGCGAGGGAGGGCTTTGTGCAATAATCAGAATAACCTATATCGAAAACAACCAATTAGAGAAAAGAACCAGGAGGCTTAAACACTTCAAAAGGAAGAAGAAAGTTGATTTAAAAAGAATGGTTCCTGATGTAGCAGACTTCATAATCATAAGAGACAAAAAATCTGAGGTGTTTATGCAAACCGAACTGGAAATTTAAAATAATACTGCAACCGCACCTTCATTTTCCATCTGTTACTGAGATGTTTTTATGTATTAGCACACATTGAATTCAAAAATTCTCATATATGACATAATTTGAACTAATATTAATACTTACCAGTCTTCTGGTTTATGAAGAAGAAACCTTGTGGGTTGCCACCAGTAATCTTATAGCTGAGCCTGTCACTGGAGCTAGAATCTGGGTCAGACGCTTCAATCTGCACAACTGACACATCTTTGGGTGTGTTTTCAGTGATTTCAGGATAATAAACTGGCTCAGATGTCTGTGGAGCATTATCGTTAACATCCTCAATTTCGATGTACACTTCAATGAAGGAAAAGAGAGGCACCACTCCTAGGTCTGTAGCATAGACTGTTAGCCAGTAATGTGGAGTAGTTTCACGGTCCAGAAGTTCTGCCGTTTTTATTATACCTGTTGAGAGAGCAAACAGAAAAATTGATGAAGCATTTAAGGTACCAAGAGTGCTGGACTGATAACAATGTCTAAAAAGGAGACAGTACAAAATGTGCTTGCGTAACTCAAATATTTTTTTAAATTGTTGCAGATCACTATATAGTGAGCCAAATCTTCTTTATGAATGCCACAACGTCATTCTACCATGGAGAAATTATTTGTGCACTGGCTTGCTCAGAATCATGATTGGAGATGCCGGCGTTGGACTGGGGTAAACACAGTAAGAAGTCTCACACCACCAGGTTAAAGTCCAACAGGTTTATTTGGAATCAAAAGCCACTAGCTTTCGGAGCGCTCGCTGCCCTTTCGTCAGGTGAGTACTCAGCAAGCGCTCCAAAAGCTAGTGGCTTTTCATTCCAAATAAACCTGTAGGACTTTAACCTGGTGTTGTGAGACTTCTTACTGTGTTTACTCAGAATCAACATTAGAAAGGAGTACGTGAATCTGAGGTAGTGACTACTGAGATGGCATCACAAAAGCAACATAGAGAGTGATGATAGAACTAAATGAGGTAAACAGCAGTGCTTACAAAGACAAGCACCACTGGTCCCAGATGATATTCTGGGTTCACGGTCATTTAGGTAATTTTGGAAGGCAACACAAAGGCGTTTTTCAGGTTGGGAGTGGGGCAGGAAATTGTTGCTGTGAGTTAACCCGACAACTGACTTTTGACTCTAAAATTAAAATGTCCTACCACTGTGCTCTCCAAGACTGGGACAAAAAGAGATGTCTCGCATTGTTATGATACATCATGGAAAATTCTATTACAAGGCAGACTGCATTGTACATGTTCCATCACTTCTGCAAGGAAATTGCCTGGTTGCAAAGCTGCTCAAGTATTCCAGGGAAGGAAACCCTGAGCTCTTATCCGACCCCTCCACTTTGAAATATCAATAGAAAAAGGGCAGAAAATCTAAAGGTTACTAAAGCATGCATTATAAAGGTGATGCATTTATTTATCCAGCTTTAATGAACACCTCCACCTGTCTACACATGAAGTATTTGAGGCAAATAGAGGGCAACAGGTACACTCATGCAGACTGTGATTAACTCTTGAAGTGAGTCAGTTGTTGCGGATAGCACTTCCTCCTTGGCTATCTTTCTTGGTACTTGATAAAAACTGACCATCTGTATTTACTGTCCATTCCTAGTTGCCCTTTGAGTCAACCACAGTGTGGAACAGGAATGAAAGACGCCAGATCAGTTAGAGGCAGTGGGTCTGTTCTCCAAGGAATATGTGCTTTATGACAAATGTCATGGTTATTTTGTTCTGGTGCCATCAATTGCCAGGTTTATTGAATTCTATTCTACAATTTACCATTGTGGAATTTCAAACTGATTCTCCAAGTTGCTAGTCATGCTTCTGCCAAATTCCTGCCATTTAGTTTTATATAAAAGAGTAATGCTATAAATGGATTTTTACCATGTGGCTAATATACATGTAGTTCATTGAATGTTACGCTTCCTGCCTTGCTTGCATTGAACCACAAAACACTAAAGGACAACTCATTCAGCTTGAATTGGTTTTAACTTTTGCATTACTTCATTACTTTTCATCAACAGTGTCTTCAATTAAATAGGCAAAAAGCAAAAAAGTGTTTTCAATTCACAGTTTTAAATCCAGTGATATACTCCTCATCACCTGTCATTTTTGAGAATAGCAGAAAGCCTATTTTGAAAAGGCTGTTATGGAATTGGTTTAAAACAGCTTTCTCTACCACAGAGCAGTTCTACCAACAAGATGTCTGCTCATCACTTTACATGCCATCTACATCCAATTTACAATTGTTCATACAATAATACTCTGGAGTCAGAGAGATGATTTTCCTTATATACCTATCAGAACCATCAGCAACAATATGATTCTGTTGCTGAAATCAAAAGCCTGCCTTAACAATAGCCAGGAAACACACTTTTGTTTCAGCTGTCCTGGGAATAACATCAGCACAAAGAGGATATGAAACATGATGCTTTGGATCCCCTTTCTAAAGTAATTAATCAAAATGAAAATACAGAAAGTGAAATGTCTGTTCATTTACAAATAGTTTCATTTAATGAGCCCAAACTACATTAGCAAGTAAGTGGATATCATCGTCTTACTTTATTACATAAGATAGTTTAGACACTGGTGAGTCATTTCTTTTTATTACCAAGTATGCAGTGGCACCAAATGAATCCATAATAATCTCCCTATGATAGGCTACTCTGAAGCACTCCAACAAGAGGTGTTCCAGTTAAATGCACTTCTCCCTAGCTATTCCAAACACACTCTTCTAGAGCCATCAGTTCTTCCTCCTCCAGGTTTAGACATTTCATTTGCTTTCCCTAGCCATCCAAATCAAAAAAATGCATACATTTTGAATCTGATTGCACCAGAAACATCAATCTCAATTTGAGGATTTTTATTTAAAAAGGCATCGGCAGTAATACATGATTGCTCCTATGTCACACACCAGTTTTCACACTCAACTGCACTGCAAACATCCTTAAATATACAGGCTGATGTACAACCCAAACTTTGAAAATTCTTCAAGAGGTCTGATGCCTCAAGAATTTTTTCCTAAAGACTGAACTGCCAAATAAAAATGGCCAGAGGTTTAACAGAATCACTGGGTGCCGCTAATTGTTAATCACAACACACAGCTCTTGTCACCATTTCAGTTATTACACTTGAACAGGCACATAAGTGGTTTCTATGGCCCCTCTTGGAATGTTAAATTGAATCTTGGAAATGCGCTATTAAACAATTTATTCACATTAAGTATTCTGTTGGGTAATAATATTAATAAATAAACAGCAATCGTTTAGAACAAATCTATTTACTTATTGTGCAAACAAATTAGAAAATTCACTTTGCTGCAATGAACTTTGAAAGCTTTTGCATTCTGTTGCCATCACATGACTCTTTCTTACACAAACTTATAAATAAAATTTCCATCAGTTTTTCATACACCAACAAGCGGGCCAACATTCCAGGGCATCTGCACACCATGAGAATTTTCCAGTGCAGAATATGAATGGAAAATCACATTTTCCAGTTATTTTAAAAGCAAATAAATTCTCACCAGTACAGATGTGCTTTCCACAATTATTGAATTATACAAAGTTAAAGGGTAAAGATCTCTTCCCTCCCACTCCCCACTCTATCAAATTGTGCTGCCGTATCTATAGGTGGTGCTTAAAACAAGGTTTAAGTCTAATGAAATACTGTTTTTACCTAAATCCACTGTTATGGTTTTCCAGATTCTTCAAGAATCACAGAATTTACAGTATTGTATTGCTGCTACATCTTCAAGCTGTGCATTCTAATTCCTCGGAGAGAAACAGGCATAGTGTTTCAGCTTGATGAGCTGGTGGGCGGCACTGTGGCACAGTGGTTAGCACTGCTGCCTTACAGCGCCAGGGACCCAGGTTCAATTCCAGCCTTGGGTCACTGTCTATGCGGAGTCTGCATGTTCTCCATGAGTCTGCGTGGGTTTCCTCCGGGTGCTCTGGCTTCCTCCCACATTCCGAAAGATGTGCTGATCAGGTGCGCTGGCCATGCTAAATTCTCCCTCAGTGTACCCGAATAGGCGCCGGAGTGTAGCAACTACGGGATTTTCACAGCCAACTTCATTGTGGTGTTAATGTAAGCCTACTTGTGACACTAATATATAAACTTTTGTGGTGAACCATCGTTGGTTACCACTGGGGGTTGTTATTATGTTACTGTTGGGCTAGGGTGTTGTTACTGTGGGGGTTGTACAATGTTGTTGGGTTAGGGTGTTTACCTGTTATAAGTGTTATCATGGCACATCCCAGTGGGGCCCCGCCTCCGGTGGCGAGGTATAAGACCCTCTGCTCCGGCAGGACCCCTTCAGTCTGAACTGGTGTATTGGTGTTCGTAGTTCCATTGTTACACAATAAAAGCCTTCAATATCGAAGCCTTGGTTCCACGTGCTTAATTGTCGCGCATCAATTTTATTGTGTAACAGAAAACTCTCAGCTGTACAAAAAAAAGAGTATGGAACAGATCTTAAAACCAGATCGTCTGGCACTGGACCCACGTGCGGTCGGTGCCGCTAACACCTTCGACCACTGGTGGAAGTGTTTCGAGGACTACCTGGCAGCCTCTGTAGCTATCACTACAGACAGTGACAAACTCCAAGTCCTCCACGCAAGGGTAAGCGACACGATTTATCTCGCGATTCATGCGGCTCCCACTTACCCGAGGGCCGTCGAGCTCCTGAAGAAACGATACACGAAACCACCCAACGAGATACATGCTCGTTACCTCCTCGCTACACGACGTCGGCAGTCGGGCGAAACCATGGAGGACTACGCCAATGAGCTCCTGCAGCTTGCCAGGGGTTGCGATTGTAAAGACGTATCAGCCGAACAATATATGTACGACCTCGCCCGAGACGCGTTCGTAGCAGGGGTAGGGTCCTCGTACATCAGGCTTAAATTGCTGGAAAAGGGGAACCTCGACTTGACCCAAGCAATGGAGATGGCTGGGATGCTGGAGGCGGCGTCGAAGAGCTTGGCGCTGTACCCCGAGGACCACGTGCAGTCAACGTGGCAGGAGCAAGCTCAGCTCCCTCCTCGCCCCGCTAACCCGCGCTCCCAGATCGATCCGACGACGGCGGCAGCTCCAGGTGGCCAGCGATGCTATTTTTGTGGTGGGGCCAAGCATCCACGGCAGCAGTGTCCGGCAAGAACGGCTATCTGCAGCCAGTGCGGTAAAAAAGGCCACTACGGTAAAGTCTGCAGGTCGAAGTCTAAAAACGGCAGTGCAGCTTGTAACCCTCCAGAACGGAGACAATCTCCTTCGGCGTTGCAGTACCCACGAGGTCCGACCACGTGCGAACCCAGGACGGCGCCATCGTGGCTGACGGAGGAGGAGGAAGACCACCAGGAGTCGCTGCGTTTGGCGCCCTCGCCCACGTGCGATTCATGGGGGCGGCCATCATGGTCCACGACGACTAGGAGCGACCAGCAGGGGTCCTCAGCATCAACATCGGCGGCATGCAGTGACGCCCAGGGGCCAACGGTGGCGTCGATCTCCCTGGACCAGACTAAGCACCACAGGCTTGAGAATTCCATGATGGATATAAAGGTAAATGGTCGAACTGTGAATTGTCTGTTTGACAGTGGGAGCACCGAAAGTTTCATACACCCTGAAACTGCTAAAAGGTGTGGACTCCGGGTTCTCCCTGCCAAGCAGACAATTTCCATGGCATCACGGTCCCGGTCTGTACCGATCCAAGGACGATGTATGGTAACTCTTGAGGTACAGGGCACAATTTACGAGCAATACAGGCTCCTTGTGTTACCTCACCTTTGTGCGCCAATTCTCCTCGGACTAAATTTTATGGTCCACATGAAGAGTGTGATCCTACAGTACGGTGGGCCACTCCCTTCACTGGCAGTAGGGAATCAGCCGCAGCCTCCAAATTGCCCAAAGCGCCCCGCATGCAATCTTTCCACTCTGAAAATCTCCAACACTTTCTGCGTACTGCATCTCGCCTGAACCTGACCTATAACAGGGAGAAGTGCGTATTCCGTACGCGCAGGTTAGCCATCCTCGGATACGTGGTGGAAAACGGGGTCATTGGCCCTGATCCAGACCGTATGCGCCCCCTTACTGAACTTCCCTTGCCCGCTAGCACGAAAGCACTGAGGAGATGCCTCGGGTTCTTTTCGTACTATGCGCAGTGGGTCCCCAACTACGCGGACAAAGCTCGTCCGCTCATCAAGTCCACGACCTTCCCACTTACGCCGGAGGCCCAATTGGCCTTCAAGGCTTTGAAAAGCGACATCTCGAAAGCCACGATGCACGCGGTGGATGAATCCATCCCTTTCCAGGTGGAGAGTGATGCATCTGATTTCGCCCTAGCCGCCACACTAAACCAGGCAGGCAGGCCCGTCGCGTTCTTTTCCCGCACCCTTCAAGGCCCCGAAATTCGGCACTCAGCGGTGGAGAAGGAGGCTCAGGCCATTGTGGAGGCAGTCAGACACTGGCGCCATTACCTGGCGGGGAAGCGGTTCACCCTGATCACGGATCAACGATCCGTGGCGTTTATGTTCAGCAACACGCAGAGGGGCAAGATCAAGAACGATAAGATCTTGCGGTGGAGAATTGAGCTCTCCACCTATAATTACGATATTATGGACCGTCCAGGGAAGCTCAATGAGCCCTCGGATGCCCTCTCGCGCGGAACATGCGCCATCATGCAGGAGGACCGCTTGAAGGCCCTCCACAATGATCTGTGTCATCCTGGAGTCACCAGACTCTACCATTTCGTCAAAGCCCGCAACCTGCCCTACTCGGTGGAGGATGTCAGGTCAGTGACGAGAAGCTGTCGGATTTGCGCAGAATGCAAACCACACTTTTATCGACCAGACCGGGCACAATTGGTCAAGGCCACTCGCCCTTTTGAGAGGCTGAGTGTGGATTTTAAGGGCCCCCTTCCCTCAACGGACCGGAACGTCTATTTCCTCAACATAATAGACGAGTATTCCCGGTTCCCGTTTGTTGTCCCCTGTGCGGACACGTCGACTGCCACCGTCATCAAGGCATTCAGTGAGCTTTTTACCCTGTTCGGGTACCCCTGCTACATTCATAGCGACAGGGGCTCGTCGTTCATGAGCAACGACTTGAGGCAATTCCTGCTCTCATTCGGGATTGCCTCTAGTAGAACCACGAGCTACAACCCTAGGGGTAACGAACAGGTGGAAAGGGAGAATGCTACAGTCTGGAAGGCTGTCCTACTGGCACTGAAATCCAGGGGCCTTCCAGTCTCCCGTTGGCAGGAGGTCCTTCCAAATGCGCTCCATTCTATCCGCTCCCTCCTGTGTACGGCAACCAATGCTACTCCCCACGAGAGGATGTTCTCATTCCCTCGGAAGTCGTCCTCGGGGATCTCATTGCCAGCCTGGTTGACGTACCCAGGACCCGTCCTTCTGCGGCGACATGTGAGGGCTCGCAGGTCCGACCCCTTGGTCGAACCGGTCCAACTCCTCCACGCCAACCCTCAGTATGCCTATGTGGCATATCCTGACGGGCAAGAGGACACTGTCTCCATTAGAGACCTGGCGCCCGCAGGGGACGTAGCAACTCCTGTCGCTCCTATTCCCCCAGTCACGAATCCACTACTCCTCATTGCTTCCCCAGACGTGGCGCGGTCAGCACCGGGACCAGTGCATAACAGTTTTACTCCCATGTACAGCTTGCCTGAGACTCGGAGATCGGCGCCACCACCGAAGGTTCCAGGATCCCCTGCACCATCGCCTCACCAGGGCCAACCGGCCCGGGAGTCCTTGAGGGGACAGCCGGACGTTGTTTTGGAGAGAACGCCACCGCAAGCACCTGCTCCGGTTTCGCAACCGGTGTTGAGGAGATCACAGCGTCGGTGCGGTCCTCCAGACCGTCTGGACTTGTGAATTCTGTATATATGACCAGTTTTTTTTCTTGCACCCCGCCGCCTTTTGTTTTTAAAGGAGGGGTGAATGTGGTGAACCATCGTTGGTTACCACTGGGGGTTGTTATTATGTTACTGTTGGGCTAGGGTGTTGTTACTGTGGGGGTTGTACAATGTTGTTGGGTTAGGGTGTTTACCTGTTATAAGTGTTATCATGGCACATCCCAGTGGGGCCCCGCCTCCGGTGGCGAGGTATAAGACCCTCTGCTCCGGCAGGACCCCTTCAGTCTGAACTGGTGTATTGGTGTTCGTAGTTCCATTGTTACACAATAAAAGCCTTCAATATCGAAGCCTTGGTTCCACGTGCTTAATTGTCGCGCATCAACTTTAAAACTTGTATTCATCAGAGCTGATGACAGGTCGTCGACCCGAAATGCAAACTGGTCTCTCTCTAAGGATGCTGCCAGAACTGCGACGTATTCCCAGCATTTTCTGTTTCTATTTCAGATTCCCAGCATCTGTGGTATTTTGCTTTGACTTCCTTTTCTCTTCTGGCCAATTTCCTTCCTTCATAACTGTAAGCTCTGGTTTGACTCTCTTCCTTTTCAATCTTTGCCATTACCTTTCTATCACTCTACTATTACTCCTAGATCTTATCCTTCCCTCAATGTCAAGGGTCTCGCTACCGTTTAGCTCCTTTCGTTATATTTTCATCCAAAATGTACAAGTTCACATTTTTTCATGTTGAACTATCTTTGCTCAATGCACCATATCTCCCTGTAACCTGTGGCATTTTTCTACATTCATTAATTTGGTATCATTTGCACACTTCAGTGCTTTAACTTTTCTTTGCATGTTGGAAACATTTAGGTAAATGCAGAAGTGGTCCCAGGCACCAAGCTCTGGGGAACACCGACACAGATCATTTTATTCCAAACTAAATGTTATTTTTGCTTACTTTTTCTTCACTATCCTCCAGCTATCACTTCATCCATCTGGCTGCAAGCCTTTTGGTATCATTTATATTAAAGTGCTCAACAAGTCCCTGACAAAACTTCTTCAATCTATATTTCCCTTTCTCTAAACACTCAATTCCTTCTAATAATTTACTTGAATTAGTCAAGCATGACTTAGCCTTTGCAAATCCATTCTGTTTGTGTCTGATTCGTTCATGCCTTTCTAAGTGTTCCTTTAACTACCAGAGGTTCTCTTCTCTCCCACAACCATTTTAAATGGCTAAATGATCAACTTTTAAATATTATACTTGTGTGGTCATAAAATACAATTTGTATACTATATTATATGATGCACAGAAATGACTGAAGTACTTCAAGGAAGATGGGGTTAAAACAGACAGGCGAGAGGCTCGGGATGCATGATTACTCTGTGCACATTCAAATCAATGCAGCCAATGTGCCATTTTGTGCTGCCTGCTCATTCTACATTGTCGGTTGCAGCAGCACTAGCTGCACTATTGAGTGGCTGCACATCTTAGCAGGACCCAAAATTGTGAGAAGCTAGCACAAGTTAAAACCAACCTGCACCCCTTAAAGTTGAGATACATTGTGGCTGGAGCAGGTAGCACACATCCTCAAATTAGTCAATGATGTGTCAAAAGATTGAATATTGGAACAAAGCTACAGCAAGCTTGCTCAAAAGGTTTCAGATGCTGCAGAGTATTGGTCGAGGCAGTGGCAAGGAAGAGGGAAGTATCTGCCCACTAGAGGCCAGGAAATGCAAATACTCAGAAGCCACTGGGACCAAATGGCGACAGCAGTCAATACCATGAGTCAAATCCCAAAGACATGGATGCAATGCCATAAGTTCAATGACTCATAAGTTCATCTGCAAATGCCATAACCCATCAACTGCATCATTAGACACAGGCACTACTTAATGCATCGCAACCCATACCAACAGTATCAATCAGTAATACCCTTATCTAACATTCATATCTATATCTTACTCTCACATACTTCATCCACTTGCAAGTCTCACACCCATATATCACAGCTTGCACATTCTGTCAGCTATTCAGCCAGGATAGTCACAACACCTGAACTCACTCTATAAGATTCAATGGCACACTTCCTTCTCTCTTGCAAAACAAGACAGTGCACAACTGGAGGCAGCGTGAGCTAACTGGTGAGGTATAGGGGCGACTGCATATCCTTGGCTCCATGGAGTAAATGGTTCTTGCTGTCATAGGAGTGACCAATGCTGAGGCCGTGGCCAATGGTGGGCAGAAATTATAGAAGATAGATGACGTGTCCTCCTCCTTACATCCCATTTTATCCTCATTCCAGAATTTGTTCTGATTTACAAGCTGTAAACTTCACCTCTTTCTTCATCCCACTGCCACCAACACTACCCGCCACCCACCGTCACCCACCTCTCCCTCCCTCCAATAAACATCAATCTTACCCTTCTGTCTTTCCCCTTTCAGATATCTAATATCTCCCTCTCTGGTGAGACAGTGGTGGGAGACACTGATAAAAAAAACATAACCGTGTAATTTAACACTCATACTCACCAGATAATGACACAGCATATAATTTTGAGGATAGCAAAAAGGTGGGATATGCGCATGGTGAGACACCAGGCATGAGTGGCTTGCAGACAGGGATGGGCTTGGGTTGCCCAGTTGCCAGCTCTATGGATGGCAAGATTGAACATAAATTCTGCCTCATTCTATGGGACAGAAGGAAATATTAATGCATGGTAAGTCTGGCAGGAAGCCTGTTATAATTGTTAAGGCATGGAAGAATAAAGAACAAAGAACAGTACAGCACAGGAAACAGGCCCTTCGGCCCTCCAAGCCTGTGCCGCTCCTTGGTCCAACTAGACCAATCGTTTGTATCCCTCCATTCCCAGGCTGCTCAGGAATCCTCCATAAAAGTTTGGACAAAGCTTTCAAAGAATCCTCCCACATCCCCCTTCAACAGATTAGAACTGTATCGACCAGTTTAGCAATTTAATTTGTCCGTGCACTAGTCGCCGCCTGGTTTAAGTGGAAGCCCACCTTAACGAGTGGCATGCACACACACACACACACACACACACACACACACACACACGCACACACACGCGCGTGCACACACACACGCGTGCACACACACACTCCATCCCAGGCAATATCCTGGTGAATTTCCCCACATCATTTTCAGTGTAATCACATCCTTGCTGTAGTGAGGAGACCAAAACTGCACATGGTACTCCAGCTGTGGCTTAACCAAAATTTTGCACAGCTCCAACATAACCTCCCTGCTCGTATGATCTATGCCATGACTGATAAAGGCCAGTGTTCTGTCTGCCTTAACTCCCTATTAACCTGTCCTGTCCCCTTCAGAGATATGTGGACATGCATCCCAAAGATCCTTCTGTTCATCTGAACTTCCTTGTGTCCTGCCATTTATTGCGCATTCCCTTGTCTTGTTACTCCTTCCAAAATGCATCACCTCACACTTTTCAGTATTAAGTTCCACCTGCCACTGATACGCCCATCTGACCTACCTATCTATATCTTCCTGCAACCTAAGACCTTCTTGCCCATTATTGACCACCCTGTCAATCTGGAATTAAAAGCCAGTCACAGTGATAATGACCATGAAATTATCATCGATTGTTGTAAAAACCCATCCAGCTGACCAATGTCCTTTAAGGAAGGAAATCTGTATCCTCACCTGGTCTACAGCCTATACACTGATTGCAGATCAACAGCAATATGGTTGACTCTTAACTGCCCGCCGAAGTGCCCTGGTAAGCCATTCAGTTCAAGGGCAATTAGGAATGGGCAACAAATTATGGCCTTGCCAGTGATCCCCACATCCCATGAAAAAATAATAAAAAGCACTGCTACCCAATTTAATTTATAGAAAGGAAAGCAACACCTTTACTATACAAAAACGCCTCTAAGTACTTTTACAGTCCATAGAGAAAGATGTCAGTTGACTTACCAAGGTAATCACAAATATTGCTTTCCAATGTTTATTGTACAGGATTTTATGTTTGGTGCCACATGCCTTCTTTAATTGCCCTTTCCTACATTTCTAAGTTAAACAGCATAAGTAGTTTCCTTCATGCACAGAAATCCCCAACTTGTAAACAGCTGGGATGAAAATAAAGCCCAGAAGCCCCCTTCACTGCAGCCATATTTTATGACCTTGGCTTTTTGTTAATCAGCACATTAACAGAATTGAGTGAAACATCAGCCAGGATTTGAAGCAGTGCAGCAAACAATGGGTTCAATATGGTTGGCACCGACAGAACTAACATCAGATGTACACCAATGCCATTGGCAGCTCATAACTGCCAGTGAGAAATTCCATCCTTGACAACAGAAACACTGGAGTTTAGGAGACACCAGGGACACTAAATGAAAGTGAGAACAGCCATCATGTATGAGAGAATTGATTAGCAGCAGAAGGTTACCGCAGAAGAAGGCAAAATGGCAAAACAAAAGTAGGCAGAAAATACATGTTAAAGTGCAGGTGAACAGCAGCTCTTATATCGCTATGGAGACAGGAGGTGCACTCCTACTCCTGGTTACACAATATAAAATTTTAAAAGCCTGAAAACCTTGATCTCAATCCCTTGATCTCAAATACCAGTCCTTATTCAGAATTTCTCCAATCTTTCATATGTTCGAGATACCTGTGCTCTGCCAATTCTGGTCTCTTGCACAGCCCCGATTCTAATTGCTCCAACATTAGTGGGCATGCCTTCGGTTTTCAAGGCCCTAAACTCTGGAAAATCCTCCCTAAACCTTTCACCCTAAACCTTTCCACTTTTGTAAAGATGCCCCTGAACACCTTGATCACCTGTCCTAATAGGGTAGCGCAGTGGTTAGCACTACTGCCTCACAGTGCCAGGGACCCGGGTTCGATTCCCAGCTTGGCTCACTGTCTGTGCGGAGTCTGCACGGTTCTCCCCATGTCTGTGTGGATTTCCTCCGGATGCTCCGGTTTCCTCCCACAGTCCGAAAGACGCGCTGGATAGGTGCATTGGCCATGCTAAATTCTCCCTCAGTGTACCCGAACAGGCGCCGGAGTGTGACGACTAGGACACTTTCACAGTAACTTCATTGCAGCGTTAATGTAAGCCTACTTGTGACACTAATAAATAAAACTTTAAACTTTAATATCTCCTTATGTAGCTCAGAGTTAAATTTTGTTTGATAATCCATATTTGAAGCATCTTTGAATGTTTTGCTACATTAAAGGTGCTATGTAATTACAAGTTATTGCTCTTGGAAGGCCACTTGTTAAACCACTGGAAATATGACAAAATGAGTACATCACAGGCTCTACCCAGTTTTTGCCAAATTTAGCACAGAGGTTCTCAGCAGGTCTGAACTCTCAGAAATCACTGGCTGCCACATCTCTAATGTGAAGAGTGTGAAAATCAGGACGGAGTGAACGCATCTCAAAATTGGACCCCACACCACCGTTTTTGTCTAGAAGAGCTATGCAAACAGATTTTTCCCCCTTTTGTCAATTAAATGATGTGTTTATACTACATGGAGTATAGACTGATCTTGTGCGATAGTGTTAAATGTATGACATAGAGTCAGCAACTGTAGTGAAACCCAGAAGAACAGGTTTCCCAAATGTCCTGCAGAATTTAACTGCAGGGCACATTTCAGTGGGGTACTTGAGCAGAATCAATCTGATTGATGGTTCGATCAGGTAGGGGTATTGGGAAAGGGAGAGAGATCATTGGGGTGGCTGGGGCCCTATTGCAGATGCTGGTTGGGGGTGGGTCGGGGTGGAAGTCATCAGACAGGGGGTGCAAAGGATTGAATGCTCCTCCACTCTTGACTAACAAGCAGTGCTGCAAAGGCTCTTTATCAATTGAGACCTTCTCTCCTCCTTTATTCTAACATGTTTCCTGAGGCCTAGGAAGCCTGACTGCATGTGCTTAAAAATGGAACAAATGTTAAAATGAAGGCACTCAGCCTCGGTTCAGTATTAAAATGACCAACCTGCTTCTCTCGGGTTAGTCGCTCATTTTGTGTGCCACATCCATTAAAACCAAAGATGGGTGCATTCTAGGCAAGCTCAGATCCTGTTCCAGATTATTTGCATTTTAACCTCAAACACAACCCTAACCCACCCATTTTTAGTGTCAAAATCTAACCCAAATTGAATCTGAAGTGAAGCAAAGTACGAGATCCCTGCCTCCAGTTAGTTTTTCCTCTCAAGTTCACTCAGGTCGAAGCCCCAGATTCATGCTTAATTCACATTATCACTGCAGTGTCAGTGTGAAGCAGTGTCAATGCTACAGCTGTAGGTCTTTGAATCGTTGTTTCCTTCATGTTCAAAATTACAATTTCATAGCTAAACAATTATATTGCTTTATTTATGTGTTTTTTTTTTAAATTCAGTTGTTCAGTCGAACAGAAAACAAAGTGTGTAACTCACAAACCAGAGATACCAAACTGGTTACAGTTTGGGCTCATACAGCAGTCAGGCTCAAACTTGCGTGGGGAAACAAAAATCTAATTGTCAACCTCCAGACGTTACCACAATTTAAAAATGTACGTTTCAGGAAGCGTTCCTTTTCTTCAGAATAGCAGAACATGAATAAGGATTTATGCCAATTCTGTTAAGCCTACTTGAAGACACAGACAGGATGATGAGAAACAGTTATTCACAAGCCTCATTTAAATTGTTGCTCATGTAAAACAGTTCAAAACACCTACTCCTGCACGTTCACTGTGGCTAATCATCAGGCACCCTGTGTGGATGTAGTAGACTGCTCGTCAGTCAACACGGTCCCACAACTAATAGTCTATGGCAGTGCATTGTTTCTCTCTGGCTCTCAGTATTGTGCTGACATTTACTATCCAGAACTGGAAGACCAAGCAGCAGAATAACAAATGCAAAGCAGATTTTAGTTCTACTTTGAAAGTTAAGCAGACAGTTAACCTAGACAAATAAATGATACTGGATGATTATACAGATAGCTAATAAGGGCCTGAGACTAAATTATATCAGTAAGAATAAAGGTTCTCTATGATGGGCATAACACATTTAATTGATAGCTGTTGCATGATCTTACTAAGAGGAAAAAAAGTTGATTTCTTTCAGTGTCTATCCAGTAAGTTGTAACAAACTATTGTGTTCTGGGTAAATATTCATCTAGTGCAATATATTAGTCTGCATTTAATGATATTATTTAAACACGTACATGCTCAGGATTGCATTTACTGACACTGCAATACTAAAGGGAGCACTTTCTGCACATGTACAGATGCAATCAGTCGTATCATAGTCAGCAATATCCTGCCTGGCTGGCTCAGGGAATTGGCTCCCTAATTCTTTGAAGATAAAACAAGTAAAGGTGGCATTGCCAAGAAAAATAAGAGTGCAATGGAATTACATTTAAACATAAGAAATTAACTAAGCTTTTAATGAGTTGGTAAAATTAAAATGTATAATAAAAAATTTTAAGAAAAAAAATCTATCACCTAATGGGCGTTGAACCCACAAACCTGGGATTAAAGAGTGCCACTATTAACCATCTAAGCTAGTTGAGCTGTGTAGGAAATCCGTGTACGTCGCCATTTGTGCTTCTAGGATTCTACCCCAGCTATTTAGCATCGAGCAGAATGTTTCTGTTCTGGGGCCAAGATTGTTCAGCTGCCACCTGGGATTCAAATCTATGTGAGTAACAGGACGTAAAATATAATTTTAAAGATGGAAACAAGCAGACCAGAAAAATCAGTTGGGCTCCAGGGTTAAAACAAGCTTCAAACTCTTTACAACATTTTGACGATGTCATCACCTTCTTTGTGCATGCGTACAGCTTGCAAATGCATAACTAAGTCTTTCCGAGGAGTTAAGTGTTCATGAAGAAGGGTGTCACATTTACCAATCTCCAATCCTCTGGCACATTCGCAGTACCGAGTGAAGATTATGGCAAGCCCATCCGCTATCTCCACCTCCACGTCCCTTAGAAACTTGGGATGCAAGCCATTTGGACCAGGTTATTTATCCATTCTTAAGCATAGCCGGCTATTCTCATGCATCCAGACTATAAATTTTCACTGCCTCCATGACATCTACCATTTCTACTTCTACTGATACTTTGCCTGCATTCTCTTCCGCAGTAGACACCAAAGCAAAGTACTCATTAAGTATTCTAGCCTTGCCCTGTACTGCTAAAAATAAATCACCCTTCTTATTCTTTTGAAACCTGAGAATTCTCTATTGCACTTTGACCACAGAAAGGGTGTGAGGTCATTCTCGGCGCGACAGGCCAATCAATTCAATATCAATGGTGAATCAGGTTTTAGGAACTTCAGGGAAAAAAAATTAACAGGCACTTTGAGGTTTGATGTAATTAAGGAGAGCTTGCACAGATTTGCAAAAGACAGATTGAGTAAAATTTCTAAATTTGCCAATGATACAAAACTTGGAAGTTTGGCAAAAGTGAGGATGACACAAATCAACTGTAACAGGACACAGGTTGATTAGCAGAGTGTGCAATCAAGGTTAGGTGTAACTTAATGCAGAGAAGTGTGTCATAAAACAGTTATAAAGATTGTGTAGGAACAGAGGTGCCTGGGGGTTCACGTGCATAAATCTTTGAAGGCGGTAGGACATATTGAGAGAGTAAGCAAAGCATATTGGATCTTGGACTTCGTATATAAAGCCACTGAATTAAAATACAGAGAAATTATGCTGAACCTTTATAAAGCTCTTATTAGGCCACAACTAGAATACTGCACCCAGTTCTGGTCACCACACTTTAGGAAGAGTGTCAGGATTGCTCAGAAGATGCAGAGGAGATTAACCAGAATGATTCCAGGAATCAGGGCATTAAGATACAAGACAAAGTTGGAGAAGCTGGGGCTCTTGGAGTAAAGGACATTAAGGGGAGATCTTAGAGTTGTACAAAATTATTACAGATGTAACTAAAATAGACAATGAAAAGCTGTTTCCGTTAGCTGATCATACAAGGACTAGAGGACACAGAATTAAGGTTTTGGGCAAAAGGTACAGGCAGTTGTGATCAAGAATGTTTTTGCACAGCAAGCAGAATGATCTGGAACTCTCAGCATATGAGGAAGGTGGAAGCAGAGAAGATCAATGATTTCAAAAGAAAATTATTAGGTACTTGAGGGAAATAAACTTGCAGAGCTCCAGGGATAAAGCAGGGGAATTGGACCAACAGGATACCTCTATAGAGGCCTAACATTGACTCATTGGACCAAATGGCCTTCTCCTGTGCTGTAGTAACACTGATTTCACATGACACAGCCAGCAGAAGTTTTGATAAAGTGAAGCAAGTTATCCACTAACAATCATCAGTGTCTGTATTTGCGAGATTTTGACAGATAGTGATAACACAAAGAAGCCTGTAATTCTCAGCAGACAATGCACACAAGAGACTTCTACAATTTACAAGATATAGTAGTGGTCCATAAAAATGACTTACAGTTGATCTGAAAGTTCGCAACATCAAAATTTCAACTTGGAAAGTCAACATAACTTTAGTTTAGGGAGGATGTTTTTGCGATGGTTTAAAAACATTTTTATTTCCAAACGAGACGCACTGGTCCAAATTGCATAGAAAATACAGGTAACTGTGCAGTCTTAAAGATCAAAGTGTTAAATATATTATTCATATTCTGTAGCCAGCTCTATTTGAAAACAAATCGTTCTACTAGGTTAATGTTGAATTTCTAATTGAATTGTACAGGGAAACCACAATCCTAACCACAATGCTAACAATCCTCAAAGACATCTTGACTTCAAATAACTCAACAAACAATTAAGCAAAATGGTTTGTGTGTATTAATATATATAGTGCACAGTTGAGAGAAAGATAGAAAAATTATACGGTCTCCCTTTTAAGATTCAGAAGAGGGGAATTCTTTTCTCTCTGAGGGTAATTAATGTTTGGCATTTTCTTCTGCAGAAAGTAGTAGAGGCTGAAATCATTGACTTCATTCAAGATTGAGTTTGGCAGATTTTTGATAGACAAGAGAGCGAAGAGTTATGGGGGAGGGGGTGGTGCAGTTGGAGATGGAGTTGTGACCACAACCAAATCATTCATCATCTTATGACGTGGCAGAGCAGGCTTGACGGGCCGAATGGCCATCTCCAGTTCCTCTGTTCCAGTCAAATATTTGGATGTCATCATGATCATTTAGCTACTGTCAGTGAGTGAATAGCAGGATCTCAGAAATTCAACTTTACAATGTAGATAAAATAATTAATTCCATGAACTGAACACCCAAACACTTTGCTTAATGGCTCCATCACCCCTACAGCCAGGTTGTCTCATTTGAGTGTAATCAGACTACTCATTAGTAGATGAATAATCTATCAGCAGCATGATTCTATTGATATTGAAAACCTTATAATGGTTAACTTGATTCTATTGTCAACATAAGCTTACCTTTACCCTCCTGTGCAGATAAATTAAAAGTCCCATTTCTTCTTCCAAGGAATAAAATCTTACTGCTACTTGTAAGAAAAGGACATAAGATCAGGACTAGGCCACGCAGCCCCTCAAGCCTGCTCCATTGTTCAACTAGATCATGTCTGATCATCTGACTCAATACCATTTTCTCACACTGTCCTCTTATCCCTTTATATCTTAGTATCACAAAATCTCTCGATTTCGATCTTGATCATACTCCATGACTGAGCTTCCACAACCCTCTGGGGTGGTGAATTCCAAAGACTCCCTACCCCCTGAGTGGAGAAATTCCTCCTCAGCTCATTCCCAAAAGGCTTGCCCCTTATTCTGAGACTATGGGCACGATTTTACGGCCTTACTTGTCCCGAAACTGTAAAATCCCCCCCAAGGTCAACGGACCTTTCTGTAGTCCACCTCTCACCCAGTCCGATTCCTGTGGCAGGTGGGATGGTAAAATTCCACACTACCTCTCCTGGATCTGGATTCACCAGCCAAGGGAAACATCCTATTTACATCTACCCTGTCTAGCCATTTAAGAATTTTCAAAGTTTTAATGAGATCGCCTTTCATTCTTCTAAATTCAAGAAAATACAAGCATGGCACAGCCTCCTCAATCTCTCCTCATTGGACAGTCCAACTAACCCCGGAATTAGTCTGGCAAACATCCAATGCATTCCCTCTATGGCAATTAAGTAAAACTAGTGTAGTATCGGAATTGCTAGATTAATAGACCAAGATCCATCTGGTTCAGATTCTACTATCCTGTTGGGCTAAAGATACAGTAATAATGGACTTCTTGACTAACCATGGAATCAATCTCTATGAATTAGTCTACACTATGTCCAGAAATGTCACAAAAAGCCAGTGGACCATAGGTTCAAATTTACCTGCTGCTCACAAGCATTTTACACTTACCACAGCTATTATAAACAATCTGGCTTCTGCTGTTCAAGTCAGTCTTACTCCATCAAGTCTCGAATCATTCAAATACTGTGTACCAAAATATTTTAAATAATTCTATATCTGCTAATAATCTCCACCACAGCATCAAGGCACAAGCTATCTGGTGGGATATCTACTACTATTGGATGAATAGGTTAAAGCAGTAGCATCAATTAGTCCCTGTAGCGATCTAGTGGCATCAGGACTCAGGTTGCAGGCAGTAGTGTAAACTGCAGTTACAGATCTCACTGTTATAAAGTAGTTGAGGTTTGTAGCTTTATTATGGAAAGTTGGTTTGTTAACAAACAAGAAGGAAAAGCTTTGCACATTAGGATAGAAAAGGAAACACGGCATAGAGAAAAATGATAGGAGAGTCATTAAGAAAATAAAATCAAGGTATCAAATAATTAAGTCGAAGAAAAGCATATCAAAGAAATACTAATAGCCTAGTATTCAAAATTTCATACACAAAAACTGAAAATTGCTGGAAAATCTCAACAGGTCTGACAGCATCTGTGGAGAGAGAACCAGAGCTAACGTTGCAAGTCTAGAAGATTCTTCATCCAGACTTGAAAAGTTGGCTCTTGTTCTCTCTCCACAAAGGCTGTCAGACCTGCTGAAATTTTCCAGAATTTTCTGTTTTTGTTTCCAATTCTAGCAAATGTAGTAATTTGCTTTTATTTTATTCAGAATTTTACATTACACTTGTATTTTAATGACTATATCACTATCTTCCAATTTCTTTAGCCATGAAGAATTGGCCAATGGGTTGATAGTATAAGAATAACATTTTATTCGAGTGTCATTTTTACTACAATTCTTGACTTCATTTCAGTGTGTTGAAAAGATATTTAAAGAAAAGCCAGATGAGAAAGAATGAAAATTCCCTAGCCACTCCTGGCAATGAGTGATATTATGTTAAATTTGATGGAGCCTCCAGTTTCTCATAACATGCTAAATAAATACAATAGCCCTTACAAATAATGCAACAAAATAAGCCAGGACTGCCAGAACCAATGCCAGTTTTTATTTTTTAAATATTATTGTTATAGACAGGGTAGAGACACACACTGGTGCCCCTTAATTTTTCTAACCTTCCATCTATATAATCAGAATGGTTTCACTTTTGATAAGGCTGAGTGAAGTTTCTCAAACCCGATCTTTTTTTTAAACAAAGTCACTAGCAGCAGACTTGGATTTTTAAACCAGGAGTATTAATTCACATAGACGGACAGGGAAAAGAATTTCACTTCTACAAATATTTAAAAACAGTTTACACGAATATCAGAATCCAGTGAGAGGATTCACTTGGGAGTTAGAATCCAGGTGAGTCTAGGTAGTTGAAAGAGTTTAAAGTTCATTTGTTAGTGTCACAAGTAGGCTTATATTAACACTACAATGAAGTTACTGCAAAAATCCCCCAATCGCCATACTCACCTGTTCCGGTACACCAAGGAAGAATTTAGCGTGGCAAATGCACCTAACCAGCACGTCTTTCGGACTGTGGCAGGAAACCGGAGCACCCGGAGGAAACCCACCCAGACGCACAGAGAACATAGACTCCGCATAGACAGTGACCCAAGCCGGGAATCAAATCAAGGTTCCTGGCGCTGTGAGGCAGCAGTGCTAACCAGTGTGCCACCGTGCCGCCCCAAAGAAAATACTTTGTGGAGTTTTCTTCCAAATAAGAGATATGCAGCAAGTTGTGAAAGGCTAGTGACTTTGTTAAAAAGAAAGATCGGGTTGTAATCAGACGACCAATTTTCTTTGCTAGACAAAATTAAGATCTTTTGGAAACGAGTTACGAGGAGGCCTTAAACTAAGCTTTGTGGTTTGGCAAAAAAGGCTAGATGTCATCATCAGATTTTTGCAATGATGTTACTTCTGCACTGCTGTCCTTGCCTACGTGCTGTCCGTGTTTACAAGCAAAGAAAAGATTTTGGTCATATGATGACTGGCCACTGATACACATCAATGGATAGAAATCAATACTCTTGAAGAAGCTTCCACCTCCCATGGTCAAAACCATCAGCATACAATTGGTGCCCTTATCACTTACTGTTAAAATTTATTTATTAGTCACAAGTAGGCTTACATTAACACTGCAATGAAGTTACTGTGAAAATCCCCTAGTCGTCACACTCCGGCACCTGTTCGGGTACACTGAGGGAGAATTTAGCATTGTCAATGCACCTAACCAGCACATCTTTCAGACTGTGGGACGAAACTGGAGCACCCGGAGGATACCCACGCAGACACGGGGAGAATGTGCAAACTCCGCACAGGCAGTGACTCAAGCCGGGAATCGAATCTGGGTCCCTGACACTGTGAGGCAGCAATGCTAACCACTGTGCCACCGTGCTGCCCCTGTGCATAATCAGTTTCAGTAGCTGTGTTATCTAGCAGTTCTGCAGGCATGACTTAGAAACATAGAAATTAGAAGCAAGAGTAGGCCATTCAGCCCTTCGAGCCTTCTCCGCCATTCATTTTGATCATGGCTGATTATCCTGATCCTGCCTTCCACCCATATCCCTTGATCCCTTTAGCCCCAAGACACCCAAGGCTTTATTAACCTTGCTGTTGTGGGGTGAGTCTTGACAATCGTAGGTATGACATTCCACAAGACCGTGGCAATTGTAATCTACTTTAAGGGGCTTCCAGAAGCTTAGTCAACTTGCAGTCATTTGGCAGCCATTTTACAAGCCCAACAACATCAGATGTTTAAAAGGAAGCACAATTTTGAAACAAGCAGCAATATTCTCATGGCTGCTCAACTTGACTGTTAAAACTAAAATAAACATTCCTGAGTGAACTGCCAATGTCAGTGGGTGAAAGAAAATTAGTGTTTCATCAACTGTTAGCTGAAGGAACTGACCCTGTTTCCACTCCTACAAGTTAAAAGGCTTAAAGGTTAGTCCTTTCAAAGAACAAAGTGCAGCACAGGAACGGACCCTTCAGCCCTCCAAGCCTGCGCCGATCATGACGCCTGCCTAAACTAAAACCATATGCACTTACGGAATCCGTATCCTTCTATTCCCATCCTATTCATGTATTCATCTAGTTGCCCCTTAAATGTCGCTATCGTACTTACTCCCATCACCTCCCCAAGCAGCGCGTTCCAGACATTCAACATCCTCTGTATAAAAACTTGCCTCGCATATCTCCTCTAAACTTTTCCCCACACACCTTAAACCTATGTCCCCTAGTCCTTTACCTTTCTACTCTAGGAAAGATCATCTATCTACTCTGTCCATGCCACTCATAATCTTGTAGACCTCTATCAGGTCACCCCTCAACCTCATAGTTCAAACTTTCACAGTTTAATTTTCAGGAAATAAAATTACACCTTTCAAAGCTTTTTGGTATGTTGTAAATTTGTCATATCAAAGTCACAAAAACATCAAAATTCAAGAATGTAGATATATATAGATATATATGTATATCATATATATATATAGTGTCCAAATAAACATTTCGAACGTTAGGGTACTTAAGTCTGTCAAATGCTGTTCATATCAGCAATAAGTAAATAGCCGCAGTCCCATGTCTGGTATTTAGGTCAAAACAATTGCTGGGCTTTAGCATCAGAACAATAAAACACCCATATGAAAGAAAAAAATGATGCAATCAAAGATGCACAACGGGACTGTTACTACATTCCACCAATTACTTCCAGTACGGCAACTCTTTTACTATGAAGCCAGACAGAATCTATTGTCACCCAATTCAAAGTTATTTTAGCAGCTCCAGTCTGGAATCCTATTCCTCAGACAAAATTGTTAACAGGCCTTTTCTTTTCATTTTGACCAGCTTACCTAGGCTGTGATTTTACAATCCACATTCTGCAATTCCAATAAAATAAATTACGGCTTTTCACATTTTATGGACTTCAAAACTCATAACTCATGTAATCATGCAAGTTAATTCAAATGAATTTCAAAATTGTTAAGGCGCAGAAGGCAGTCATTTGGCCCATCATGGATGTACTAGCTTTCCAACGAGCATTATGGCTCAGTGCCATTTCCCTGCCTCATCCCTATGGCTCTGCACATTATTTCCACTCAAATTTTCATCTAATGCCCTCTTGAATGCCTCAGTTGAACCTGGCTCCACCACACTTCCAGGCAGTGCATTCCACACCCAAACCACTCATTGTGTGAAGTTTCTTTTTCTCACATCACATTTGTTTCTTTTGCAAATCATTTTAAATCTGTGCTCTCTGATTCTTGATGCTTTTCTGAGCAGGAACAGTTTCTGCCTTTCTACTCTGTCCAGCCCCCTCGTGATTTTGAACATCCTTATCAAATTTCCTCTTAGCCTTCTTCTCTCCTAGAGCAGTCTCAACTTCTCCAGTCCATCCTCATGTCTGAAGTTTCTCAGTAAGAAGTTTAACAACACCAGGTTAAAGTCCAACAGGTTTATTTGGTAGCAAAAGCCACACAAGCTTTCGAGGCTCTGAGCCCCTTCTTCAGGTGAGTGGGAATTCTGTTCACAAACAGAACTTATAAAGACACAGACTCAATTTACATGAATAATGGTTGGAATGCGAATACTTCCAACTAATCCAGTCTTTAAGAAACAAAACAATGGGAGTGGAGAGAGCATCAAGACAGGCTAAAAAGATGTGTATTGTGTCCAGACAAGACAGCCAGTGAAACTCTGCAGGTCCACGCAACTGTGGGAGTTACAAATAGTGTGACATAAACCCAATATCCCGGTTGAGGCCGTCCTTGTGTGTGCGGAACTTGGCTATCAGTTTCTGCTCAGCGACTCTGCGCTGTCGTGTGTCGCGAAGGCCGCCTTGGAGAACGCTTACCCGAATATCAGAGGCCGAATGCCCGTGACCGCTGAAGTGCTCCCCAACAGGAAGAGAACAGTCTTGCCTGGTGATTGTCGAGCGGTGTTCATTCATCCGTTGTCGCAGCGTCTGCATAGTTTCCCCAATGTACCATGCCTCGGGACATCCTTTCTTGCAGCGTATCAGGTAGACAACGTTGGCCGAGTTGCAAGAGTATGTACCGTGTACCTGGTGGATGGTGTTCTCACGTGAGATGATGGCATCTGTGTCGATGATCCGGCACGTCTTGCAGAGGTTGCTGTGGCAGGGTTGTGTGGTGTCTTGGTCACTGTTCTCCTGAAGGCTGGGTAGTTTGCTGCGGACAATGGTCTGTTTGAGGTTGTGCGGTTGTTTGAAGGCAAGAAGTGGGGGTGTGGGGATGGCCTTGGCGAGATGTTCGTCTTCATCAATGACATGTTGAAGGCTCCGGAGGAGATGCCGTAGCTTCTCTGCTCCGGGGAAGTACTGGACAACGAAGGGTACTCTGTCCACTGTGTCCCGTGTTTGTCTTCTGAGGAGGTCGGTGCGGTTTTTCGCTGTGGCGCGTTGGAACTGTTGATCAATGAGTCTAGCGCCATATCCTGTTCTTATGAGGGCATCTTTCAGCGTCTGGAGGTGTCTGTTGCGATCCTCCTCATCCGAGCAGATCCTGTGTATACGGAGGGCTTGTCCGTAGGGGATGGCTTCTTTAACGTGTTTAGGGTGGAAGCTGGAGAAGTGGAGCATCGTGAGGTTATCCGTGGGCTTGCGGTACAGTGAGGTGCTGAGGTGACCGTCCTTAATGGAGATGCGCGTGTCCAAGAATGCAACCGATTCTGGAGAGTAGTCTATGGTGAGCCTGATGGTGGGATGGAACTTGTTGATGTCATCATAGAGTTGTTTCAGTGATTGTTCACCATGAGTCCAAAGGAAGAAAATGTCATCGATGTATCTAGTGTATAGCATCGGTTGAAGGTCCCGTGCGGTGAAGAAGTCTTGTTCGAACCTGTGCATGAAGATGTTGGCATATTGAGGTGCAAATTTGGTCCCCATAGCTGTTCCGTGTGTCTGGATGAAGAACTGGTTGTTGAAGGTGAAGATATTGTGGTCCAGGATGAAGCGGATGAGATGTAAAATTGCATCTGGAAACTGGCAGTTGTTGGCGCTGAGCACTGAGGCCGTTGCAGCAATGCCATCGTCATGGGGGATGCTGGTGTAGAGTGCTGAGACATCCATTGTGACGAGGAGCGCTCATCCATTTCTCATTAAAGTTTCTCATCCATTCTTGTAAACCTCTTCTGCACTCTCTCCAATGCGTTCATATCCTTCCGACAGTGTAGCACCCAGGACTGTACACAATATTCTACTGAGGTCTAACTAGTGTCTTGTATAAATTCAGCATAACCTGCTTGCTCTTGTACTCAGTGGCCAGAATTTAACCACCCCGCCCGCCACGGGAATCAGAGCGGGTGAGGAGCAGGCAATGGGAAGGTCTGTTTACCTCAGATAGGATTTTACGGTTTCGGGACGAGGCCGTAAAATCCTGCCCAATGTCTCTATATATAAGGCCTAGAATACTATATGCTTTATTAACTGCTCTCTCTACCTGTCTTGCCACTCTCAATGATTTATGCACATATACACCCAGGTCCCACTGCTCCTGCATCTCGCAAGGATTTTATATCGTCTCTTCATGTTCTTGCATGAATATTTAACATTTTGAATTAAATGAGTGCTAAGAAGCAAAACCAGCCAGCAAATAGCTATTTTCTTTCCTCATGTCTAATCTGTACTATATCAATATTGAGACGAACAAACAAGAAGTAATTTCCAGCCTCAGCTTCCTTCCACAGTCAAATGTTTCTCAAAAAAATTTCACCTTCAATGCCAACTCTCCATCCTCATGAGAAGATAAGCAGGATTTCCAAAATGGCACACCTCATGATGGATGGATTAAATAGGAGGCGACCCATTGTGAAAGACTGGGTCATTGGATACCAGAAGGAAGGAGGTCTAAGCACCCACGGGTGCAGTCGATGATTGGAATTCAGCAACAGTCTTTTAGGGATCTTTGATTGCTTATTCTTTTCATTTGTATAGGTCCCTTCAAGATTGAACAGCCAAGCTTAGCTCATTAATGAGGCCTAGAGGGATAAACATGCCACTTCGGCTGAGATTCCTTCCACTCTGTTCTAATTAATTCTGATGCCAATAATCCAGCAGGTAGGGTTCATTCTTCACTGCAGTGCACTCTTGCTAGACTGTGTGTCTTGAGTTAACCAGTGTCCAGCACTTGTACTTAATTAGTCAGACTTTTGCATCAGCTCTCTAAGCTTCAGAGAAGGTGTGAAATTCAATTTGGGCAATAGAACCTTCACCTTTCAGTAACTTGTATTATAGACCAAAAAGCAATGAGCTGTGTTTCTGTCCATTTCACATAGCTGGCTAGCCAAAAGCATCAGAAATTCCTAATATATAAGCCATAAATTGCTGTTTTAAGTGATCGCAAAACTAGTTCGTTAAAATCATTAAGTAAACTGCAACTTTGATAGGAAAGATGTTTTACAATTAAGTCTTTGAAATGCTGGTATACATCACAAACTTAGACAGCTTTGATAAAGTTTAAAGTTTTATTTATTAGTCACAAGTAGGCTTACGCCCACAATGCAATGAAGTTACTGTGAAAATCCCCAAGTCGCCACACTCTGGGTACACTGAGGGAAAATTTAGCATGGCCAATCCACCTAACCCGCACATCTTTGGACTATGGGAGGAAACTGAAGTACCTGGCGGAAACCCACGGAGAGAATGTACAGACTTGACACAGACAGTGACCCAAGCCAGGAATTGAACCCGAGTCCCCAGTGCTGCGAGGCAGCAGTGCTAACCACTGTGCCACCATGCCGCCCTTTACTTTAAGACTGTAAGTTTCTAGTTTATAAAATAAAAATGATAGCCATTTTCCTTTAAGCATGCAAGTTTGTGATTATTATCCAGATCTATAATGTGTTCCTTTTTCATTTCAAAAAGACTAATTGAGCTGGAATAATAAAAAGTTATTACTACAAATATTGTCAATCATGGTTTCCAAAAAAAACAGGGATTGTTCTCCCTGGAAAGACGGAGGCTGAGGGGAAATCTGATAGAAGTTCATGAATTTATGAAAGGTATAGATAGGGTGAACAGTTGGAAGCTTTTTCCCAGGGCAGAAATGACAAATACAAGGGGGCACAAGTTTAAGATAAGGGGGAAAAGATTCAGTGGAGATGTGCGGGGGAAGTTTTTTACACAGAGGTGGTGGGGGCCTGGAATGCACTGCCAAGTGAGGTGGTTGAAGCAGTTATGTTAGCCACATTTAAGACATATCTTGATAGGCATATGAACAAATGGGGAATAGAGGGATATAAGCTGTTGGATTAGATAGGTAAACGTGATTGACGCAGGCTTGGAGGGCTGAAGGGCCTGTTCCTGTGCTGTACTGTTCTTTGTTCGTTTCATTTATTTATCTCAGCCATGTGGAACTACTAATTCAGAAGTATTCCTGGGACAATATTTACTCAGCTTGAATGACATTCTGGGCTCATTTCATTCCACAGCTAAGATGTCCTGCCCCAAGACGGAATTCCTCAATGTTGGGAACGGCATTGTAACTGGTGCTATGGAATCTCACAAAGCTGAAAATGCTGTTTCTGCTCTACCATTAATTATCAACACTGATGTTATCTAGCAATTATGTTAAGGCTGAGGATTGCACTTCTTTAAAAACACCGCTCCCCTCCCCCATCCTCCCAGAAAGATGGGACAATAATCAATTATAATATTTTCAAGTAGATTAAATGTAAAATGCACCTTTGATAGCATCGCTTCAAAAGGTAACCATTATAAGCAAACAAAATAAAGAATATTGCAGACAATTTATAAAATGTCATGAGCAAAATCTCCTTCGGGGGTCCTAGAAAATTAAGTTTTTCCGTTACCTTTCAGGGTGCCCTCCAGATTTCACTGAACAGAATACTCAACCCAGAACACAGTTAAATTGCACTGGTTTGGTTTTTAAGTGATAGGAACCCAATTTGCGTATATTATAAGACTTGTGCCCGAGTCAGGAGGCACATCCATTGCTCAAGGCTTTAAAATAGCCATGGTGCAGAAAATGAGTAGCAAGTCTACCGCTTGGATTTTAATTCCCATTCGGCCTTGTCACCAATACGCAGAAGGGGTTAGGAGTCAAAATATTGTAAATGAAATGTATCTAACACTACTTATAAGCATGCATACAGTACAGAAGGAGGCCATTCGGCCCATCAAGCCTGCACCAGCAACAATCCCACCCAGGCCCTATCCCTGTAACCCACGTATTTACCCTACTAGTCCCCTTGACAGTAAGGGTCAATTTATCATGGCCAATCAACCTAACCTGTACATCTTTGGACTGTGGGAGGAAACCAGAACATTCAGAGAAAACCCACACAGACACGGGGAGAACATGCAAACTCCACACAAGGCAGTGACCCAAGGCCAGAATTGAACCCGGGTCCCTGGCACTACGAGGCAGCAGTGCTAACCACTGTGCTACCTTGCCGCCCATGCAAGCTGTGAGAAAGATATAAAGAGTCTGTAAGAAGACTTAGATAGGTTAAGAGAGTGGACAAACATGTAGCAGATGGATGTCAGTAAAACTATGTTTTTTGAGGGAAAAATATTAGTGCTTATCAGCATTCTATTGCAATCGATATGATATTTGGAATAGTTAGTCTTTAGCATAACTAGAATTTCAATTTGCAACTGCTTAGTTATTTAATTCAAGCCTTTAAAACAGGCATCACAGAAAACCACTTGCCTCTGACTGGGAGATGATATGTAGCTTTTCTTGACTTATATCAATAACTTAGACCTGCATGTGCAGGGCACAATTTCAAAATTTGATGATGCAACACTGGTATTGTGAACTGTGAACAGGGTAGCAATAGCCTTCAGGAAGGTATAGTTAGGCTGGTGGAATGGGCAGAAAGGTAGCAGATGAAATTTAATGAAGGAAAATGTGAGCTGATACACTTTGGTCAGGTGAACAAGGACAGCTAACATAAAATATAAGGTACAATTCGAAAGGAAATGCAGGGAGGGAACTTGATATATATATTGAAGGTGACAGGGCAGGTTGAGAATGCAGTTAATAAATTATACTGAATCCTGGGTTATATAAATAAGGGAACAGAACACATTATAAACTATAAAACACTGACTCAGCCTCAACAGGAAAGGGTGCAGAAAAGATTATGAGAATGGTTTAAAGTTCAGTTATGTTTATAGATTGAAAAAGCTAGGGATTTGTTAAACGTGTTCAAAATCATGAGGGGACTGGCTGAAGTAGATTGGCAGAAGATCGAGAACTCGAAGGTCATTAACAAAACTGGGGAACAGACAGGCATTCCTGTGACCATAGACATGGATCTAGGATGGTATGTTGCCTCCTTGGTGCCAGGACGTCACAGAGAAGCTGCAGGACATTCTTCTAGGGGAGGGTGATCAGCCAGAGGTGATGATCCACACTGCTACCAATGACCTTGGTAGGCAGTGGATAAATTCCTGAAAGCAGACTTTAGGGAACTAGGAAGAAGATTGAAAACAGGACCTCTACTGCAGTAATCTCAGGATTACTCCCAGTCCCACGCGCAAGAAAGTATAAAAACAGGATAGTTGGGCGATTGAACATGTGACTGGAAAGTTAGTATGAGAGGGAGGGCATCAGATTTCAGAGGCATTGGGACCGGTTCTGGGGAAGGTGCGACTTGTACAAGCCAGACATTCTACACCCAAACTGGGACGAATATCCTCGCAGGGAGTTTTGCTAGTGCTGCCGGGGTGGTGTTTAAACTAGACTGGCAGGGGAATGGGAACCTGAAGGCAAATTCAGAGCAGGGAACAGGAAATGGAGAATTAGTGACTGACTTTGCAAGACAGAGGCAGCACAGGTTGAAAAGTGTGCAACACAGGAAATTGATATGTTAACGATATAAATGTAAATGCAAGGAGCGTAGTAAATAAAACAGATGAGCTGAGGGCACATTAAGGTACACAAATGTTTACTTGTAATTAATAATAGCACTCTCTATTTAAAAGTGTACAACAACCACGCAGAATGTTCACAACTGGAGTTCAACCTCAAACTGAGCTTCCAACCAAACGCTCACTCCATCATGAAGATTCCACTTCCATAACCATGGCCTTTGCCCATCGTCTGCTGAAATCTAAATTCCTTGCTTTACCTCTCAACTTTGGCAGGGACACAAGACAGACAGAAGAAGTCAATGCAAAGTAAAACCAGGTGATATGTAGAAGCAGTGCTGATCCATTACTGCCAAGTTTGAAAGTTACCCTCAAATACCCAAAGTTATCTCAGCCAGCCTCCAATCTGCTACCCTATGTAAAACACAGCTCATCCTAAATCCTGCTGCTCATATCTCACCCATTATCCCATTCTTGATGGCTTACACAGTTTCTGGTGATTGTTTCCTGATGCCTCAAATTTAAATTTCTCATTTTTACCTTTAAATATCTCCATGATCTTTCCCTTTCTAAAGTTCTACGACACCCCCACTGAATTACTCACTCCTCTAACTACAGAATCTTGTGCATCTTCACCCCCTCTCCACCACCATTATAGTCTTACTTTCAGCCAGCTAGGTCCCATTTTCTGCAATTCCTTCTCTTAAACCTGTTCTTGTTTTTATTTCAATACCTCTCTCAAGACCATCTGATCAGCTGCCTCTGCTGTGTCCCTCCCTTCCATGAGTTTACCTGACCAAATTTCCTATAATGTTCCCCTTTGCCCTGAACTTGCATCTTTCTCTAGTTTCTCTCCTATTCCCTCGAGCCATCTGAGCTCAGCCTGTCCATGAGACCCTCAACCTAATTCTTACTAAACTGCTGATCACCCAAGTTCCCCAGTATTATAAACTGTTTAATCTCTCTTCAGGACTTGTTCCTCTCTTCCTCATGTGACATCATCCTCTCCTCAAAACCCCAACCATTGACCCCTCTGTCTTTGTAAACTGCCATCCCATTTCCTCCTTTCCCCTGAAAAGAATCTGCTGTCTCCTCTCAAATCAGCTGCCATCTTCCCTGAAATCCATGTTTGGATCACTCCAATTAGGTTGCCAACCTGGCACAGAACCAAAAGAGCTCTCCTCAAAGCCACAAATGATATCATATAAGGCTGTGACCAAGGTAAACTTCTCTTCCTTGTTCTTCTCAACCAATCTGCAGCCTTTGAAACAATTAACCACATCAGTTTCCTCCAAAGCCTCTTCACTGTCATCCAGTTGAGTGGGACTGTTCTAAACTGGTTCCATTCTTATCTATCTAATTATATCAGAGAAATCACAAACATTGGTTTGTCCTCTTGCTTCCATGACTTTACATCTAGTGCCTCTCAAGGATCTATCTTGGCCCGCTCCTATTTATCATCTACATGCTGCCCCTCAGCGACATCATTCGAAGGCTCTGTGTTAGTTTTCATACATACACTGACAAAATCCAGCTCTCCCTCCCTTGACTCCTCAACTGTTGCTAAATGATCTGACTGCTTATCCAACATCCAGCACTGGATGAGCAGAAATTTCCTCAATTAAATATTCAAAAGACTGAAGCCGTTGTTTACAGTCCACTCCATTCCAAACTCCGTTCCCCAGCAACTGCTCCATCCCTCTTCCCAGCAACAGTCTGAGAATCAGTTAGATGGTTCACAATCCTGGTGCCACACTTGAATCTGACCTCATATTTGTATAATCTCCAACACTGCCTATTTCCAACTTCATAAAAACACCCAACTCCATCTCAAAACCCTCCTTCAGGTCTTTGTTATCTCTAGATTTGACTATTCCAATGCAATCACAGAATCACAGAATATACATTGCAGAAGAGGCCTTTCGGCCCATCAAGTTTGCACCGATGCATGAAATGCCCTGACCTGCCCATCTAATCCCACTTGCCAATACTTGGCCTTGAATGTTATGGTGTGCCAAGTACTCATCCAGGTGCTTTTTAAAGGATGTGAGGCATCCCGCCTCCACCACCCTCCCAGGCAGTGCATTCCAGACCGTCAACACCCCCTGGGTAGAAAAGCTTTCCCTCAAATCCCCCCTAAACCTCCCACCCCTCACTTTTAACTTGTGTCCCCTCATAACTGACCCTTCAACTAAGGGGAACAGCTGCTCCCTATCCACCCTGTCCATGCCCCTCATAATCTTGAGCACCTCAATCAGGTCGCCCCTCAGTCTTCTCTGCTCCAGAGAAAACAATCCAAGCCTATCCAACCTCTCTTCATGACTTAAATGTTCCATCCCAGGAAACATCCTGGTAAATCTCCTCTGCACCCCCTCCAGTGCGTTTTACATCCTTCCTATAATGTGGCGACCACAGCTGCACACAGTACTCCGGCTGTGACCTCAGCAAAGTTCTATACAACTCCATCATGACCTCTCTGCCTTTGTAATCTATATTCCATTTGATAAAGGCGAGTGTGCCATGTGCCTTTTTCACCACCCTATTACCTTACCTTTCCACCTTCAGAGATCTATGGGCAAACACATGCCAAGGTCCCTTTGTTCTTCGGAACTTCCCAGTGTCAGACCTTGCATAGTATACTTTCTTGTCAAATTACTCCTTCCAAAGTGCATCACCTCGCACTTTTCAGGGTTAAATTCCATCTGCCACTTATCCACCCATTTGACCATTTCATCTATATCTTCCTGTAACACTCAAGACACTCAACATCACTGTTAACCACCCGGCCAATCTTTGTGCCATCGGCAAACTTACTGATCCTACCCCCCACATTGTCATCTATGTCATTTATATAAATGATGAACAATACGCGGCCCAGCACGGATCCCTGTGGTACGCCGCAGGTCACTGGCCTCCAGTCATTAAAGCAGCCGTCTGTCACCACCCTCTGTCTCCTACCACTAAGCCAATTATGAATCCACCTTGTCAGATCATCCTGTATCCCTTGTGCATTAGCCTTCTCAAAAAGTCTCCCATGTGGCACTTTGTCAAAGGCCTTGCTGAAATCCACGTAAACTACATCAACCGCACCACCCTCATCCACACACTTGGTTACATGCTCAAAAAATTCAATCAAATTTGTTAGGCATGACCTCCCTCTGACAAAACCATGCTGACTATCCCTGATCAATCCTTGCCTCTCCAAATGGAGATAGATTCTCTCCTTCAGAATCTTCTCCAGCAGCTTCACTCCTGGATGATCTCCCACATTCTACTCTCTACAAACGTTATCCAAATCTCAACTCTCCATGTATAATTCACAACATGTCATGTAACCCTATCATTCGTGTTTGCTGATCTACATTGGCTCCTCATCAAGCAACAAAATTTTAATATCCTTTTCCTTCTTTTCAAACCCATCCATGGCCTTGTCCCTTGCCATCTATGTAATCTCCTCCAACCACGGAACCCTCAAAAGATAAATGTGTTCCTCTAATTCCGGCCTGCTATACATCCATGATTTGAATTGCTCCAGCATTGGGAGCCATGCCATCAGTTGTCTAGACCCCAATCTCCCTGTCTCTCTATCTCACTTTCCTCCTTTAATATGTTCCGCTTCACCAAAACTTTGGTCATCTGCTCTAATTCTTCTAATGTGGTTCAGTGTTATACACTGTTTTATAATGCTCCTGTGAAGTGCCTTAACACACTTAATTATGTTAAAGGCACTACATAAATATACGGTATTGCTGCCGTTTATCCCACTGAACCTTTAGTCTCTCTTAATCATGCTTTTTCTGGCTCAGTATTCCCTCACACCTCTGGGGTGTTTTTAAACACACATTTAAAGAACTATGTAATTCCAAACCATTGCTACCATTGTTTCTGGAACCTCGGTAAGAAAACTAATATTACATTAAAGAAAATGGGTAGTCTCTAATTAACCATCACTAACAGGTTTGAAAATGCAAATCAAACAATCAGAAGTAAAAGAGCAGCACAGTGCCATTTTATAATTATACTGTCCCACCAGCTTCTTTCAGAAATTGGAACAAACTGCAAACTTCCAAAATGTGGATATTCTATTCCTGACTGCATTGCACGGATTACTACCAGAATCACCTTTGCTAATGGACAAAGAATAACAATTCCTATCAATTGATAACAAAACCAGTGGGATTTTTTTTCTGGTCACAAGTGAAAGAATTCAATCCAAATCTTAAAATCTCAACACTTGCAAATGTGGTACTGTTCAGAATAGATAAGTAAGTCTACTTGTAATGAGACATGTCCTAAATGGCCTTTAATCACAACAAATACGATCAGGAACTCATCTGTAGAATTCTGTCCTGTTGACTCCTCCACAGTGCTTAGCTATCAGCACTGTATATACTTCTGTTGCCCAGCAAGTGCCCTTGATTCAAAGCTTGTTCCACAAGAGTAAATAGGCCTTTCATTGGGATTATATTTCTTCAAAGGCTTTCTGTTTATAGTGGGGAACAATCTCATGACCACACGTGGTAGTTCACACCCAGCGCCTCCAAATCCCCTTCAGTGACTTGGCTGTTGTCATCAAACCAGGCTGTGACCCCGTGAACCTAGCTGAGCAGTATGCAATCTCTACACTGAAAAGATTAGGTGATTTTGTTTGTGGCGGTGGGTATCTGAGATGAGTGTCAGCTGTTTACCTGTACAGCAATACTTATCTCTTGGGTGACTTAACAGGTATACAAAAATCGGCAAAACACATTTTTCACAACAGAAGAGAAACATTTAGTTTATACTGATTTCATCTCAATAGCAAAGGTTAAAAAAAAACCACTTAATTGTGAAAAACAAAACTTTTTTCACTTACTTTTAGTTAAATTAAACAATAAATTAACCCCACAAAGAAATTCAATATAGAAAGCATGTTATTCCTCTAAATATGGTTTCATGTATTGTTCTAAAGCAGAATCTAAAACCAGTGATTAGCTGAGCCATACAGGTCAGAAGTGCCCCAGGTTTCAATCTCTGATCTGTACTTCATTAACTAACCTCAGCAGCAGGGACAGCACAACTGCTACCCTGCAGTCTGGGATCAAACAGAAGAAACTGGGCCTGCGTTTAACTGCTAACCAGAATTCACAGGTGGGAGTAGACATGAACATTGCCCAAGACTGGGCTCAGTTTTACTTCCTCCTACCATCTTATGTCAAGTAGTCTACTGACATTCAGCATAATTTATATGCAAACCTTGGCAGAGACATTGTTTAGATCCTGATGCCAACTAGCTTTAGGAGAAAAGTTGGTAAGAAAAGAATTTGGAAATAAGAGAGCGGCCCCAAAATTTTGGCTGAGATTGTCCCAATCTCCCACTAAAACCTACAGCTCATATGGTTCTGATACAGAACATAACCCAAAAATAAATTACTATCCTTTACTGATGTCAATAACTGATCAAGATTCAATTAAAAATTAATGTAGATGCTATGGAACACTGCAGGCTTTCAATCATATTCTCAGGAATAAAAATCAATTCATAGTTTTCAATTTTAAATCATCAGATATATACATAAAGACCTAAACATTCCCACTATTTAAACGTTGTCTGTCAAGCAATGCTTAAATCAATTCACTGGGAGTCACTTTTCCATAAAGCACCTCTCCCCAAAGAGGTTGAAGATTTAAGTCCAGGAGTTAGCAGCAATTCATATTTTACTGTCCATGTTAAATGTGCTTTGCTAGATCTAAATTGGGGTGCTAGGCAAAGGTGTGTTTTGGGGTTAATACATCTAATAGTCATTGTGCAAACAATAAAGCACTCCCTGCTTTAACAGGAACTTCTCAGCTCAGTAGAAAACTTGAAAAAGTTCATGTTAAATCCTCCACCATTCAGTTGGAGGAAAATATTTAATAATGAGGATAAGAAACAAAGTCTAAATGTAAAACTGTTTTCTGGCGATGGAGGGTAAGCTACAGTATAATATATCCCATATTTGAATAATCACACAAATGAGATACCACCACAATTCCCAAATAAAGCAATTTACTAAGATTTCGATAAAGGACCCTCACATTGAGTTAATATTGTGTTTTGTCTGTACCTCAAATATGCCCTTCAAAATTCTATTTCTGACAATGAAAGGGCCACTACAATTGACTTTCTATTCATAAACCAGCTGGTACATTCATAGTAGATTGGGACATGTGAAAAATAAACAGATGGCCTGGACTGCAAGATGATCTGAACATGCTCATCCTCCCATAAGGACCTAATTAAAAAGCAGAATGTCACCTTGAAAGCAACTTTTCAAGCGTACATTTATTTTTATCTATAATTATGTCTTAATTACAAAGTGGAACTTTGTTTTATATTTACACTACTGATTAGAATCACTATGATCTGTGTCTGAACCATTAAGGTTTCTTTGATCGTAAATAAGCGGCAACTTCTGCTGCCTGGATTGGCTCCAAAGCGTGCCTATGTCCAGCTGTTAACAATGCACTGAATGAATTCTTTGGAGATTTTAAATTTATTGGCCGAGGCAGACATTCATTTGAAAACAATAGGAGGGAATCACCTCTTCGGGAGAGTTGTGGTAGGGCAGAACCACCGTCAGTCCCTCTGATCGACCCAGCAATCCTAAACCAGGAGGACAGGTCTTCATTCCACATGCTTGCAGATTCCATGCAGGATTCCAAACAACAGAGGGTCATCAGGGAAAGCACGAAAAAAATCTCGGTGGTGAGGCAGCATTGTGAGCCCAACTTGGAAAGTGAAGCAGCTGTCACAAAGCCCTCTCTTTTCAATGGGGAACCTTGTATCCTTTAATGCTACCTCTCAAAGCATACAGCCACTTTCTACATGGCAGCTGAGAAGTGTTGATAATTGGCATGCATAGGACCTCACTACCAAATTTTCCTTCATTCTTACTACCATTTCAGGCAAGATCACAGGAGGATTCCCATCAATAATTCCTTTTAAAAAAATATACACGTGCAAGCAAACTTACATTTATCTAGTCAATTTTGTGCGCTCAGGGCATCCCACATCACTTCACAACCAATTAATGACTTTTGAGTGCAGGCTTTAGTCACCTCCCAAAAGCAAGCAATTAAAACAGCAATGGGTGAAAGTAAACTGGGATTCAGCAATAGGTTCTCCATCACTGTTTTAACTTTGTGCCCATCTCATTTCTGTCTGGTGCCAAAGTGCCAATCACATCATTTCTCCAGGGCTCCATCGATGTTATGTCAATTAGGAGATCTTCAGAAAGTTCTGCTTCAGAATCTATAGTAACATCTACACTTTCAAGTCATTAGCTTCAGCATACATCAATTTTAATAGGCACAGAGAAGCATTTACACAGACTGGGCTTAGCACTCGCCTTGATATACCCGCAGGTGGGATGAAGCACCTGTACATTGTTCAAATTGGGATGTCCTGCTTCCCTGTCTACATTTCTATGGAACTTTCCATAAAAATAATATATAGTGCCCAAACTAAGGTATTTTGCAATTGCCTAGAATGCCTACAGATGGCACTCTAATAGGATTTTCCTACTTAGAGTACTCATCCTTTTATCATGTTTTCAGTTATAAAAGCTGGTGACTCTGCAATTCCCTTTTAAAAAGTTTGTGTATTTGTAGTTTGCCTTGCTGCCCACCAGGGGGCTCTGCCTCAACTTGGATCCTCAAACTTGGTGTCAGACATCTTACTGAAGAGAAAGGCAAAAGTCAGGCTCTGACCTTGTGGAAAATATAACAATTTAAAAGTTCCATTCTATTAATGGAACTCAATTAACCCCAGCATGCAACCCATTTCAACAGCAGAAATTTTGTTCTCTCCAATTGTTCAGCACACTTCTACTCCATTAGCTTCCACCTGCTAATCCTGATCAACCTGAAAGCTGCATCAAGACTTTGAAACTGGACCATCCACACATTTACTATTACCATAAAGCCGACAGAACAGTTAACACTTTTCTGACTTGAAAAGTTTTACCACTGTCCTAAGTGAAAGTCTGCGCATATGTACACTTGTATAGATAAGAGAGAGTGCCTTGTATGGAATGACAGGAGATAGAATAACTGTGAATTTTTAAAAAAATTACTCCATTCTTAAAGTTACAAAACTAATGCACAGAGTGGACCGGGCAAGCCCTTAATCCTTGTCCTTGCTTGGTCTAAAATCCAAATTCAAATTCAATCCAATTCATGGTCCACACAAGAGACAAACAAGATCCAATCTGACAAGACAAGGCATTGCATTCCATCTTGGGCTTGATCTGATGCTTGATCTTAGCCAAAAGGCCGAGAAGCCAATAACTGCCAGTTCACATCAAAGTACTAGTCCTTGAATTGTAAAGAGACTATGAAATATCAAAGTTCACTACATTTTAAACAGATCTTTTATGGTAAGCCTATTACAATAAGATTTCATCACTGTCACCCACCAGCATTTTCCAGCATCCATTAGACTGGTGTTCACCAGCCAGTATAATGTGTACCGCCTAGATTCAAAATCAAGTACCACAAATTCCATTCCTGATACCAAGAGGTCTCATAGTTAATCTATGCAAAAGACTAACATTAATATTCAGAAACTGTTTCCCTTTTCTTTATCACCATGTTTTAATGAACCATCTCACCATATATAAATGTTTTCTGATTCAGTTTCCAAATACAAACTTGCCTTTTATACACAATTCCTTGTTCAAAACATTCAATCAGATTGTTCATCTGAATATTGATGCATTTCCTATCATTTGCGCAACAAATAACTTATGAACACACACACTGTAGATGCACAGTAATTTTCTGATTAACAGCTTCTAGGAAAGGTTATTTCTTTAGTAGCTATTAAATGGATAAATATTTTAACTCTAATGTCTTAAACTTAATTTATAGCTCATATTTCACCGTAGTTATCAGCTGAGAATTATTAGGCTTTCAAAATAAACTATGCTGCCACAGAAATTAGAATGAGTTGCTTATTTTGATGTCCAACAGAAATCCATCAGTGCAATCACATTCATCAATTAATTTTCAACAAGTATTGCTTTATATTTGTCAGAAAAGAAGAAATCACTCTTGATAAAAGGTGAAAGGCTCATTGTTGTGAAGATCACTGTCACATAAATGAAACTTATGTCTCTTCAAATGAATCACTGCAGTTTATAGCCGAAGAATAATTCACCCATTTCTAACTAATTACTAGTCTATTGTCCTTCTTTCCCCCTATATTTTGCTCCACTTCAAATTTTCTTTCCCCTTAAAATGCAATGGTTTGCACCCCAAAAGCTTCCTGATACAAAACCTTTTTTTCTTCAAGCAACTGTGGAAATAAATATATTTCTCTTGATTTCCCTATCTAAATCCCAAAGTGATAAATTCTAAATTGGAAGAGGTTTGGATTCCCCAACCAGAGGAAATAATTTTGGCCTATCACCTACCATACCTTTCATAATTCATAAAGCTCTATTAAATCTCATTTTAAGTGACTTTGCATCAATTTTTAAAATAGACCCAATATCTCAAGTTGTTTCTTTCAACTAGCCATCCACTTTAGTGAACCCATGCTGTATGCTTTCTGACATTATAATGCCTTTCCTATAATGGCATACCTGAATTAAAGTAAAATACTGCAGATAATGGAGATCTGAAAGTGCTGGAAAAATTGAGCAGGTCTGGTAGCATCTGTGGAATCAGAAACAGAGTGAGTGTTTCAAATCCAATATGGCTCTTCTTGCAAACTGAAGAGAGGTAGAAACGTAAGGGGTTTTACACTGTTGAACAAGGGAGGAGGGACAAATGGTGCATTGTGGTCCATGGCCTCCTTGTTAATTAATCTTCCAGCAGCCGTCGAACCTATCCTTGACACTCAAAACTGTTTTCTAGTGGCCTAACCATTACCTTCTAGATTTAAAATGACCTCTTTTTCTTCTACTCCAGTCACCCATTTATTAAACTCAAAATGCCACTTTCCTGTTTTTTGTACTTGTACTTTCAATGTGTTACAGGGATGAAATTCAACTTTAATTTCATTGAAACTGTGAACTTTATTTGAGGAGACTCAGCACTCTGCCGAGATTGGATAACCCTCAATGCATTTTGCAACTTTTCACCTCTGACAGTTTGTCCAAGATGCATGACTAAAATCATATGGCTTCCCATGACCACCAAACATGTGCACACACCATACGCATGCACATTTTGGCTATGGCAAAGACAGGGGTTAGATCAATGATGGGCAACCTAGGCAAGTGAGTGGACCACCTGACTGGCCTTCCTTCATCTCAATGGGCCGCAAGATTGAAATTGTGTTTGTTCACTAAACATGACCCCATGAATAAGATTGAATACATTTAACACACACCAAATATTTCATAACGAGTTATAGAAATTGCTTAGTCATTTATATATTAATAGAACTATCAACTTCAAATGATCAAAATGAAAGAAACATTTTGGAAGCAGAGAGAACACAGTTAATGTTGTGTGCAATCAGCACACTTCATTTGCCCTTATTTTACGTGCACATCACTTGAGTCATAACGGTAGGAAAAATTCTATGCTGATGGAAATCAGTGGAATGGGGTAACCCTGCGCATAGGCAATGGGCAACAAAATGTCTAGTGGGCCGCACTCAGATGGCTCCCAGGCCATTGCCCACCAGTACGTTAGAGACATCAATTTTCAGATGCAAATATCCAGACAGAAATTACATTTTTAACAACTAGGATTTAACTACATTGTGTTTAACCACCCCGCCCTTTCTCCCTACCTATTAAAATCTTCCTAAATATAAAGCACAGTATCTCTGTTCACCCATTTCTGACCATTTGTTCATGAAAGCTGATGCCTAAGCATGAGGGCGGCACGGCAGCACAGTGGTTAGCACGGCAGCCTCACAGCACTAGGGACCCAGGTTCGGCTTGGGTCACTGTCTGTGTGGAGTGTGCACGTTCTCCCAGTGTCTGCGTGGGTTTCCTCCGGGTGCTCCGGTTTCCTCCCAAAGTTTGAAAGACGTGCTGGTTAGGTGCATTGACCCGAACAGGCGTCAGACTGTGGCGACGAGGGAAATTTCACAGTACTTCATTGCAGGGTTAATGTAAGCCTTACTTGTGACGAATAAAAAATAAACTTTAAACTCGATATGCGCAAAAGGTCAAACATGGGATCCAGACAATCCTACAAGAGAGTAAAGCCCTGGGAATTGTATTGTGCGTTTCTTTATTATTTTGTTGGATGTGGGCATTGATGGCAATGCTAGCATTTGATGCTCATACCTAATTTCACGCTAAACTTTTTCACAGGGGAGTTGAGAGTCAACCACATTGCTGTGGGTCTGGGGTCACATGTGGGCCACACCAGGTAAGAATGACAGATTTCCTTCCCTAAAGGACATTAGTGAACCAGAAGGATTTTCACAACAATCAACAACAGTTTCACAGGCATCATTAAACTTTTAATTCAAGATTTTTATTGAACTCAAATTCCACCATCTGCCGCAATGGGATTTGAACCCATGTCCCCAGAACATTACCCTGGGGACTACTAGTCCAGTGACAATACCACTACACCACCACCTCCCCTTCAGAAATCATGGAAAGTTAGAAGATTTATTTCCATAGTGCATGGCCTAGCAGAAATATGTCACAGAATTGCATCCTTAATGAGTTGAGTTGGCATTTTCGGTTTGTAAGGTGTGGCAGCATGGTCACTCAGTACCTACCCTGTCAAGACCTCTCATAATCCCATAAGTTTTAATGGGATCACCTCTCAGTCCTCTAGATTGAGAGTGTCTCGGCCCATTCTACTCAATCCCAATGGCAGACCTCTCAACCTCTCAATCTCTGGGGATTGTCCCTACAAGTCTCTGGTTGTGGCTGCTGACCAGTGCTCCCTCCCCATCACCAACCAGGCTGCCTATTTGGCCAGCAGAGCAGAAAACAAAATCTTAATGAGTTCCTGCCCTCAAGACCAAATGGGCGTTCATATACACAAAATTGTCCAGTTTCTCAGTCATTTTTATTCTTATCCACCTCTGCTTCACAGCTGCTGTTTCCTTCATTTTACAAGCATCGGCAAAGCCTAATTAGATTTAATCTTCCATTTTTATATTCTTCTTCCCACAAAGTCTGGACAAGCTGATGTAAATGTTAAAATTTGCCACTCCCTCTTTAAGCCTATTGTCAATTGGAGTTTATTGTATCCTTTAACGCATTTTGAAATCTCCACCTCTGTTTCATGCCAAAGCTGCATGATTAAAGTGATGTGACCTCCCCGACCCCACATACTTTGGCTGCAGATATGATAGAGTTTAGATACCGAAACTTACATGAATTGTAGTCGCAAACATAAAGATAAAATCACATTTGTATGTGTGTGTGAGTGAGAGAAACAGATGGCAAATTATTTGTCATCCACACATACATACTTTGCATCAACAGTTACAGAATACACATCAGAAGCAGGAACACCAACAGATTTTGTTTGTCTCTCCAGTGCCGTTACACTGAAATCAATTACAACACTCAAACTTTGCCAACGCCCGTGAATTCAATACGGACTGGGCATTAAACTTGATGCTTCCTTGATGTGTCTGGCTCAGCTTCAGAACACTGACTGAGCCAGAGGGATTCAAATGCTTTCCCTTATCAACAAGAGTACTGTGTAGAGCTAACTCTGCAACCCCGCACCCTAAATGAGCAAGAAGAGGAGAAGCTGCATTCCACATATGTGCAGGTCAGTGAGGGGGCAGCAAAATCTCCAAAACCCATGCTTTCTGCAAATGTAGCTTTCCACTGGGAGCAGAATCATGCAATTAGCCCAGCAGCAGTTCATTAAACTGTAACAAAGAGCCCACTTCACACAGAAGCTAATTATGACAATGCACATTACTTCAGTGATTAATAAAAAATTTAGTTGCATAAATTTAGCAAATGCTCCAAAAGCTTTCATAATCAATACTACACCAAATGTCAGTTTAATTCAGCTCCATAAGACAGAAGCTAAAAAAAACATGTGCTAAACAAGGCCAAAGTTTAAAAATCAACAATTTAAGAACATAAGAAATAGGAGCAGGAGTAGGCCATCAAGCCCCTCGAGCCTGCCCCGCCACTCAATAAGTTCATGGCTGATCTGAAGTGAATCAGTTCCACTTACCCGCCTGCTCCCCATAACCCTTAATTCCCTTAGCGATCAGAAATCCATCTATCCGTGATTTAAACATATTCAACGAGGTAGCCTCCACCACTTCAGTGGGCACAGAATTCCAGAGATTCACCACCCTCTGAGAGAAGTTCCTCCTCAACGCTGTCCTAAACTGACCCCCCTTTATTTTGAGGCTGTGCCCTCTAGTTCTGGTTTCCTTTCTAAGTGGAAAGAATCTCTCCACTTCTACCCTATCCAGCCCCTTCATTATCTTATATGCCTCTATAAGATCACCCCTCAGCCTTCTAAACTCCAACGAGTACAAACCTAATCTGCTCAATCTCTCCTCATAATCAACACACCTCATCTCTGGTATCAACCTGGTGAACCTTCTCTGCCCTCCCTCCAAGGCCAATATATCCTTTCGCAAGTAAGGGGACCAAAACTGCACACAGTATTCCAGCTGCAGCCTCACCAATGCGTTGTACAGTTGCAGCAAGACTTCTCTGCTTTTATATTCTATCCCCCTCGCGATAAATGCCAACATCCCATTTGCCTTCTTGATCACCTGTTGTACTTGCAGACTGAGCTTTTGCGACTCCTGCACAAGGACCCCCAGGTCCCTTTGCACAGTAGCATGTTGTATTTTTTTTCCATTTAAATAATAATCCAATTTGCTATTATTTCTTCCAAAGTGAATAACCTCGCATTTGCCAACGTTATACTCCATCTGCCAGATCCTCGCCCACTCACTCATCCTATTCAAATCTCTCTGCAGACCTTCCGCTCCCTCCACGCAATTCACTTTCCCACTTATCTTCGTGTTGTCAGCAAACTTTGTTACCCTACACTCAGTCCCTCCTCCAGAGCATCTATGTAAATAGTAAACAGTTGAGGCCCCAGCACCGATCCCTGCGGCACGCCACTCGTCATCATCTGCCAACCAGAAAAGCACCGATTTAATTTTGCTGCCAATGGTATTCAGTTTTTAAATCAATGACATCTACTCCAGTTATCTCAAAAGTTCTTTAGAAGTTCCAAACCTCCGAAGAATTGCCGGGATAAAAATCTGCCAACCATAAAAACAGAAACCCATGTAAATCATGGAAGAAAGGTCTACTAACATTGGAAGTTTGATATGAAAACAGAAAATGCTAGATATACACAACAGGTTGGTCAGCATCTAAAACTAAAAACAAGACCCTTGACTACCTAACTCTATGGCCGGAACTTTACCGCCCCGTACGCCACGGGAATCAGAGCGGGCGAGGGGCGGAACATGGAAAGTTCCATTGACCTCGGGTGGGATTTTACGATTTCAGGGCGAGCGAGGCTGTAAAATCCTGCCCTATTTTTTGTTTTGATGAAGGGTTCCTTCCCAAAGCATTAATCATCTTGATCCTTTCAAATGTTGTCTGTTTTGAGCATCTTCTGTTTTTATCACTAGCAATTTGAGATTTATGACAGAGCAGGATAGCAGCATATTTACACAAAGGGTTCTGAGGCTGTAGAATGCAGGACCAAAGTCAATGATTGCAGCAGGACTAAGTCAACATTTTAAGAAAACATTAGCTGGGTTGTATGAGGAAAAGGGAACAACGGGTTACTGTAACAGAGTGGACTCGTGGGCTTCGGGCTACTGTTCACATAGAGGATAAAGACTAACATGGATTCACTGGACTGAATGGTCTGTTACCAGATTGTAATTTTGGTTTACTTCAACATGTGGAAGCTTGATTGTCCAAATTCTGTGCAATAATCAACAAAGGTCAAATCCAGAAACTGAACTTCCTACAATTCTTAATTTTTAATTTCAATTTTCAACAATTACTTCTCAATCTTTTTTTTAAAATGGCAATGCACTGCCCATTAGTGTTTACCAAATATGGTTTTAAAATGTTTGTAACTGAAAGGTTATTTGTCAATATGTGGTGCAATATGTTTCCGCACAAGAAAAAGGCCAAAACATAAATGATTGTTGACACCAAATAGTGTATCACTGTAATAACTATTGCCTTAAACCTAAAAGCCTTATTATTTGATTATTTTTAAAAACTTTATACTAAAACCTCAGCAGAGCTGTCTTTTCATTAATTGTCCTGTTTTATTTAGCAAGAATCAGCTCTATACTAAATCTTTCCAGAGGGGCCAAAATTCCAGAGCACTTGCCTACAAAGTCTGACGGGAACATACCAGATGGGCCACAAATTAGGTCCAGATATTATGAATCCCAACCTAGTATTCCAATTTTAAAGTGCTTTATTTATAACACAGCAAGAGACATATAAAGGGAATATTATTTCAGTGATCTTATCAGGATTCAAAGATAATTTCAACAGAAAGAAGCACACAATCAAACTGAGAGTAAGAGACATTGGTAAAGAAAAATAGCAACAGCAGTACCCTTTTTGTGAATAAACAGGCTGTTCATACTTTTAATAATCCTGAAGTTTGCACATTTATTAGTCAAGTAGACATCATCTAGATTACAACAGAGAAGCTTAAATAAAACCATATGAAAAGACTTAACCAATCCATAATCACCATAAATACAATTTATCTTTGTTAGAGACTGGACTTTGATTCATACGACCTTGTCTTCAACCAGCCTTTTCTATATGTACTCCTTTAATCCTTATGTACCTCAGCTACCTGCAAGTTGGAATCTTAAGTCACAGCTCGGAGACAGTTTCTATGACAAATATGCTGTAGTGAAATGGAAGTGGATTAAGATGAGATAGAAGAAAGACAAGGTAAGTTTCAAAATAGCCTACCTTTATCTTCGTCAATTTTGAAAATTCCAAGTCCAGATCCATCTCTTATGGAATATTTAACTTCTCCATCTCTGCCTTTATCATTGTCGTTAGCCTTTATAGTCATCACAGGTGTACCAATAGGAACATCTTCTCTAACAGATCCATTAGTCGCAAAGAATGGAAAGACGGGAGGATATAAATTCTCATTTACATCCACTACTTCCACTTGAATGTAACATGTTGAAGATAGAGAAATTGGCCGTCCTTTATCCTTCGCTCGAGCAGTCAGATTATACAACTGCTTCTTCTCAAAGTCTAGCCTTTGTACAATACGGAGAGCTCCACTTAGTTTGTCCACATCAAAGTATCCTTCTCCACTGTCTATCAGACTGTAGCGTACCTGACTGCTGTGCCCAACATCAGGATCATAGGCCTCCAGCCACATTGCAACTGTTCCTACCGGAAGGTCTTCTCGAACTTTAATATGGTAGTTTCGAGGAATAAACTCAGGTGGATTGTCATTTATATCTTCCAAAGTCACTTTCAACAATACTGTTGAAAACAGCTGTGGCTCCTGTTTGGCTTGATCTCTGGCTTCAATTTTCAATAAATAGATAGGGATTTTTTCTCTATCCAGCAATCCTATAACTTTCACAATCCCAGTTACACTATCAATCGCAAACATGTCCGTGTCTGTCACAATAGAGTATCTGACTTCTCCATTGGCACCCAGATCTCTGTCTGTTGCTTCAAGCTGAATAATTTCACTACCCACTTCTTTGTTCTCACCCACTTCTTCTGAGTATATATCCTGCAGAAATTCTGGACTGTTATCATTTGCATCCAGTATGCTCACATCTAATAGACGCCAAACAGACTTCTGAGGTATCCCAAGATCATAGACTGTTATGTTAAGCGTGTAATGGTCAGTTTTTTCTCTGTCCAGTGGAGTGAATACCTTTAGCCATCCCGATTCCATATCAACAATAAACCTGCTGTCACGGTCACCTCCCGAAATTACATAGACTAATTTCCCATTAAAGCCATTGTCAAGATCTGTAGCATTTATAAACAATAAATTTGTTCCCACTGCTTTGTCTTCTTTAACTTCAATTACACTTGGAAAAGAACCATCAAAGTGTGGTGCATGGCGGTTAATTGAATGATTATCAGAAAACAAATCTTCAACCTCTCCACGATTGTGGATCTTATTTGCCTGCAGAAGCTTTTCTGCCAAGTGTTTAGCCACTCCAGTCTCCGTACAGAGCAGATTAACTTGTTTACGGCTGGTTGCTACAGTGATGTTGATGTACATTGCAGTCGCAAAGTTCTCCCCATCTGTAGCTGTGATTTGTAGACAATAAAAAGACCTTTGGAGACCAGGTTCATCCGTCAGAGCCCGCTTCAGCACAAGAACACCAGAATTGGGATTTAAGTCAAACAGATCTAATTCATTCCCTGATAATATACGGTATCTTACTAATTGTAGCTCATCTGCATCAATAGCAGAAACGGTAGCAACCTGCTCTCCAACATTTAGATCCCTCGGTATTGTACCTATACAGTTCACCTTCTCAAAAAGGGGCTTGTTATCATTTAGATTACTTAAGAAAATAGTTACAAGTGCTTCAACTTCACGACGATACGGTGAGCCCCAGTCAGACGCACGAACTCTCAAATTATAAATCCTTGGCATCAATTCATAATCCAGTTCTTCAGAGGTACTTATGACTCCGCTGAAATAATCTATCACAAAAGATGGTGGGTTCAGGTTGGCTATGCTATATGTTACGTATCCATTTTCACCACTATCAATATCTGTGGCACTCACAGTCAGAACACTGGTACCAATTGGCACATTTTCACTGACACTGGCCTTATAGGATGACTGTTTGAATTCAGGAGCATTATCATTCATATCTATCACGTAAACTATTACCTTGGTTGATACTTGTCTGTCAACAATCATAACTTCGAGTTCATAGTGAGAAGCTTCCTGTGCTTTTATAAAGCCATTGGTAGTGATGAGACCAGAATCAGGGTTAATATGAAACTTGTCAGCATGATATTTGAAAGCAAACTTGATCTGTGGATGCATGGGACTAGCTGTGACCATTACAACTGGAGAATTAGGGGGTGCAAACTCATTCAGTCTGGCTTCATATACAGCTTTCTCAAATCTACATGGCAAAGATTTTGACTGTGGGGAGATAACATGGATAACTTTCACAGAAGAAAACTGAGGAGGACTTCCTTTGTCCTTTGCTTGAAGTGTAAGATTATATCCAGAAGATTGGCTTTCCCAATCAACCTGGTCAACAGCTTTAATTCGATATTCTTTGCTGCCAGGGCTTAACCTCACTGCTTTGAATTGATGCAGCGGATCACCCGCCACAATATTTAAGGAAGCTATTTCTCCATTGACTCCTGGGTCCTCATCTTCCACGGTTACTATTGCGTACGTTGGATCCTTGTCCATGTCCGATGGGGTACGAGCAACAGCTGTGATGACCGGGGCATTTTCATTTCCCTGTTCCACATGAATAGTAAGCTTTGCCATGCTGCTAATTCCACTACTGCCATACAATTTCTTGCCTCGATCAGCTGCCAGAATTTCCAGGTCATACTGTTTTGTCTCGGTGTAGTCCAACCTTCCTGTGAGGGTAATCACGCCATTGGTGGGATGAATGGCAAACATATCTGTCCTATCCTTAAAACTGTAATAAAACTCTCCATTAGTGCCGATGTCAGCATCTGTGGCTCTGACTCTGGCCACACTGGTTCTCAGAGCTGTGTTCTCTGCCAAAGACACACTGTATGAGGTCGGTGAAAACAAAGGCCTCAAGTCATTTGTATCTAAAACGTGGACTTTAACCTTTGTCCGTGTTTCAGCACTGGTTTTTTTCTCAATTGCTTTAACATTCAACAAATAGTGGTCCCTCACTTCTCGGTTTAACACCGCAGTATTCCCTCCCTTGGTCCTAATACGCAAGAAACAGAAATCCCCAAGAATGTAGTCTTCAGCTTTAAACAGGTTTTCATGATCTCCAGATATAATTTTATACCGAAACTCCGATGATGGATTTGTGATGTAAATACCCATTTTTACATAACTTTCCAAATAGGTCTTGGCTGCAGAATTCTCATAAATATAAGCATGATAAAGATGCTCTGTGAAATGTATTGATGATATTGGTTCTTTCTTCCTATTTCCTTCACCATTGTGTAAAAGCTGTAAAAGTAGTAGAGAGAACAATAGTGCGGTAGATCTCATCATGATGACACTTGAGTAATCACCAGCTGACCTGAAAAAAATAGAAGTAGAATGTTAATCTTTCCATTGGAATACTTTTAAGCAGCACAAATTCTTACACTGTGCCACAAAAAATGAATACCATCCATAACATTGAATATGAATACTTATATGCACAACGTATTTCTACAAATTATGAAATACAATAAATAATACAAAGTTCTGTCAAGACTTTCCATTTATTTTCCTCTTTTGCATTGGAGAAGCAATTTTACATGTCTAGGCAGTTAAAAGAATCTCATCTGACACCCTTAGCCACACACTACCTGCAAATTTCCAACTCATAAAATTAGGGGGTTAGAAAATCATGGGCAGTGCACACCCAAATTATAAATGCCTTTTCACAACCCTGACTTTTCTGCTACTCTTGAAACATTGTTTTATGTATTCCCTTGCTGGTGTTGCTAAGCCTCCCTTACACACCCACTACGTTATTCATTGGGTCAAATGAATAACGACCCTACCTTGCCCCTGTGTTAACCGATACTGTTAATTGTTCTCTCCCTTTGGGTACTGTCTCCCTCTCCTTCAATCTGCTGCTCACCCCTAAAAACTTGATTTCTATGTCCTTGCAAACTGTCACCCCATCCCTTGACTCCCGTTCCTCTCCAAGGTCTTTGAATATTGAAACTGAGTATTTTCAACATTTTTTTGATTTTATTCCTTGAACCTTCCAAATCCGTGCCCATCTTTCCCAGAGCTCTATGTTTAAAACTGCTGTATAGTGACCATAGAAAATAGGAGCAGGAGGAGACAATTTGGCCCTTCGGGCCTGCTCTGCCAGACATTATAATCATGGCTGATCATCCAACGCAATAGCCTGATCTTGTCTTCCCCCCATATCCTTTGATCCCCTTCGCCCGAAGTGCTATATCTAACTGCTTCTTAGAAACATACAATATTTTGGCCCTCAAATACTTATTGTGGTAACGAATTCCACAGGCTGACCCCTCTCTGGGTGAAGCAATTTCTCCTCAGCTCTGTCCTAAACCGTCTACCCTGTATCATCAGACTGTGACCCCCTGGTCTGGGACATCCTTTTTGCATCAATGCTGTCTAGTCCTGTTAGAATTGTATAGGTTTCTATGAGATTCCCCCCTCAGTCTTCTGAACTCCAGCGAAGACAATGTGAACTGACTCATACAATCCTAACCAACTCAATCCCTCCTCATATATCAGTCCCGTCATCCCATCTTCTCTGCACTCTCTCTGGAGTAAGAAAATCCTTCCACAGGTAAGGAGGCCAAAACTGAACACAATATTCCAGTTGTGACCTCATCAAGGCCCTGTATAACTGCATCAAGACATCCCTGCTCCTGTACTCAAATTCTCTCGCTACGAAGGCCTGCTGCACCTGCATGCTTATCTTCAGTGACTGGTGTATGAGGACACCCAGAGTCTCATTGCACATTCCTCTCTCCTAATTTATGGCCATTCAGACAGTAATCTGCCTTCCCATTTTTCCTACGAAAGCGGATAACCTCACATTTATCCAAATTATACTGCATTTGCCATTCATTTTCCCGCTCACTCATCTTGTTCAAATCAAACAGAGGGATCTGTGCATCCTTTACACAGCTCATCCGCCCACCCAACTTTGTGTCATCTGCAAATTTGAAGATATTACATTTAGTTCCCTCATCTAAATCATTTATATAGTGAATAGCTGGGTTCCCAGCACTGATCCCTATGGTATGCCACTAGTCACTGCCTGGTATTTGGAAAAAGATCTATTTATACCTATCTGCCAACCAATTTCTATCCATCTCAACTCTACCCCCAATCCCGTGCACTTTAATTTTTCACACTAATCTTTTATGTGGGACTTTGTTGAAAGCTTTCTGAAAGTCCAAATAAACCACATCCACTGGCTCCCCCTCGTCAACTCTACTAGTTACATCCTCGAAGAATTCCAGTAGATTTCTCAAGCATGCTTTCCCTTTCATAAGACCATGCTGACTCTGTCCAATCCTGCCACTGTTTTCCAAGTGTTTCGCTATAAAATCTTTGATAATGGATTCTTGAATTTTCCCCACAATCAACATCAGGTTTACTGGTCTGGCCTAATTCAGGGGACGATGCTTTTGGAAGCACATGAAGGTAGTGGATATGGATAAGAAGAGAGTTATTAGAATGATTCCAGGGATGAGGGATTGAAATTATGTGGATAGACTGGAGAAGGTGGAGTTGTTTTCCTTAAGGCAGAGAAGGCTAAGAAGAATGTTTTTTTAAACAGGTATTGAAAATCATGAAGGGTTTGACAGAGTAAATAAAGAGCAACTGTTTCAAATAGCTGAAGAGTCAATAACAAAAAGGCACAGATATAAGTTTACTGACAAAAGAACCAGAGGCAACATGGAGAAAGCAACAAGTGGCCAGGATCTCAAATGCATTGCCAAAAGGGTGGACACAGATTCAACAGTAACCTTCAAAAGAGAACTGAATAAATACTGAAAGAAAATTTTTTTTCAAGAAAATGGGAAAGAGCCGAGGAGTGGGACTAATTGGATTGCTCATTGAAAGAGTTAGCGCAGACTCAATAGCCTGAGTGGCCTTCTTCTTTGTTGTATTATTCTGAGTCAAAGAGACCATCAAACAGGTTTCTGCCCCTTCAAAACTACAGAAACTCTTAAAGATCACAAATTATTTTTCATGTGGCTGCGACAGAGATAAACATTTGTTCTTCATCCCCCTTGTCTGCTGGCTTTGACATGGTTCATCCACGATACCATCCTCCAGCAAGACCTCCCCACCGTCATCCATCTGGATCTGTTTGCACTCCCTTGGTTGCATTCTTATTTATCAAATCACAGCCTGAGAATCACCTGTAATGGTTTCTCTTCTCACTCCGTTCCCTCTGATGTCCTCTGACAATCTATTTACCAGTTATATGCTGGCCCTTGGCAATGTCATCCGTCAAAACCTCAATTTCCCCATTTACACTGACAACACCAAAGTCTTAACTCATTATCACCTCCCTTGACTCCTCCACTGTGTCCAAATTGTCAGACTGCTTGTCCATCATCCAGGTCTGGATGTGTGGAAATCTCCTCCAATTAAATATTCTTTGGTCCCCACTCCAAACTTTATTCCCTGTCACCAACTCCCTGGAAACTGTCCTAAGGCTGAACCGGACTATCCACTATGTTGTTTTCATATTTGACCCCAAGATGAGCTTTCAAACACATATCTGTGCTATCATTAAGGATGCCTTTTTCAACATAAGGAACAGGAGGAGTAGGCCAATTGTCCCCCTCGCCCCTACTCCACCATTTAATAAGATCATAGCAGATCTGTAACAATAAGCAACTCCACCCCTGTCTCAGCTTGCCTATTGTGAAAACCTAATGCATGTCTTTGTTGCCTCTAGACTTGACTATTCCAATGCAGTCCTGACTGGTCTCCACATTCTACCCACCGTAAACTTGAGGTCATTGAAAACTCTGCTGTCCTTGTTCATAATTGCACCAAGTCCTGTTCATCCATCACCATTGAGCTCACTGACCTAAGCGATTTCCCAATTAAAGCAACGCCTCACTTTTAAATTTCTCATCTTGTATTCAAATCCCCCCATGATGTCATTCCTCCTGATCTGCCACAACATTCCAAGTTATCTGGGTTCTTTTAATTCAGGCCTCCTGTACATTCCCAATTTTAATTGTTCAACTGTTGACAATCATGCCTTCAGCAGGGTCAAGGGTCTTAAGTTCTGAAATTTCCTCCATAAACCTCTCAAACTCCCTATCTCTTTGACCAAGCTTTTGGCCACCTTCCCTAATGTCTTCTGATATGGTTTGGCATCAAAGTTTGCTTTATAACACTTAAAGTGCCTTGACGATGTCACTGTTGTTGTAAAATTGCTAGGATTTGGCAAGATTGGCCCCAGGGACACCTGTTCTTAGTCAATCCTTGAGTTTTGCACCGGGCTTTCAGGTATGCTGAGGAGGGTGATGGCACTGGTGTAATATAAAGCAAACTCAATCGAACGGAGAAATATATTTTCATTACTGCCACCTAATTGTCCATTCCACAAACCAGACATGGTAAGAATTTTATCTGAACTTTTAAAAATTTCCTTCCAATTTTCTCCCCAGCTTTCGAAAAGGTCTTGCTCATTTCTACTTCTGACAGACAGTAGCAGCCTTCTGTTTTTGTTTAAAGTTTATTTATTAGTGTCACAAGTAGGCTTACATTAACACTGCAATGAAGTTACTGGGAAAATCCCTGAGTCACCACACTCCAGCACCTGTTCGGGTTCACTGAGGGAGAATTTAGCATGGCCAATGCACCTAACCAGCATGCCTTTCAGGCTGTGAGAGGAAACCGGAGCACCTGGAAGAAACCCATGCAGACACGGGGAGAATATGCAAACTCCACACTGACAGTGACCCAATTTGGGAATCGAACCCAGGTCCCCAGCACTGTGAGGCAGCAGTGCTAACTACTGTGCCACCATGCCAGCCCATATCACTATCCTTCTAATAGAAGCCAAGATGGCGAACGCTGGCAGACTATTTAATTGTGGGAGTTTTCCAAAATCTACAAATATCTAAAAACTGAACTCACTCCAGAACTCTCACAAAAAAATGCTAAATTGTTTTGTTTTTGCACAGAGATTGAGTGTTCTCATGTACTTTGCTTTGGGTGTGATTTTAATTTATGCAGAACATTGAAACGCATGTTAACACATAACAGCCACGTGATAAACAGAAGTTTAATTAAATGTTCATGCATTTAAGTGGTCAAGCTTGATATCTGTGCTCATTACTGAACTTTCAATGTGATAAGGATGCAAGAAATATTCCTTTTAATAGAACCTTTGTTTTAATATTAGCCAGAATTTATAACAACTCAATTAAATAAAACTTTTTTTAGTTTTGTCCAGTCTATTGTCCAGTGAAGTCATGACACACTATGACAAAAGCACAGTTTTTAGTGCATAAGGGGGCCATTTGGTCCATCGAGTCTGAACTGGCTCTCTGAAAGAGCATTCTTCCTCTACCTAGTCGTCGCCCCCCCCCTCCTCCTCCGAGGTCTGTTCCAGATTCCAACCATCCTCTGAGTGAAAAAAAGGTTTCCTCCCATCCTTCTGCTAATTATTTTGAATCTGTGTGCTCTTGTCCCTGATGCTCGAGTTTGTTACTATTTTGCTCGAGTTTCTTACTATTTACCTTGTCCATACCGCAGGATCTTGAATATCTCTATCAAGTTTCCTCTCAGCCTTCTTTTCTCCAAGGAAAACAGGCCCAATCTCTCCAATCTATCCTCATGGCTACAGTTCTTTATCCTGGCATCATTCTTGTGAATCTTTCCAATGGCTTCACATCCTTCCTCATGCATTGTGGCCAGAATTGACACAGTGCTCCAGATGAGGCCTAACTAGTGTCATAATCCTATATATATTTTCAAAAATCTATAAAGTGTAAAAGAAAATGACCAGGTAGCCAAAAACAATAAAAACAAGATGCTCTTCAATTGAAAAGATAGTTTCATTCTTAAAGCTTTTGGAACCATCTAAACCTCTTGGTTGCATTGTAACTCTGAGCCAGCCATTAAGTGACCACTAAAGCACAACATATTACAAGCCCTAGTTTTGCTCATACTAACTGTAAATTCCAATGCATGGCAGGGCCAAGCACACTATTTTTATGCACATTAGCTGGTTGCCCAGAAGTTAATTTACTCCAGCAGTACTTTTCACTACATTTGAGAAGCGGGCGGTTCCAACACACAAAGGCATGGAATCAATTTCTATTTTAGCACATTCTTAAATTAACTTCACTCTTAATTCTTTAATTGAAGGAGGCTAAAAAAAGCATTTCCCTTTTACAAAAATAGCACTGCCTACTTAGTGTATCACAATCAACACACTGCAGACATTTTTCACAACTGCGTTATTGCTTAGCTTTTTCTTTTTAAGAAACCAAATCCAAGAGCAAAGTTCCAAAGTGCAGGGCAAAGTCTGACAATTGTAAAAGAAAAAGAAACTAAGGAAGGCAAGAAGTTTCACTTTTGTGTCCAGGAAAGAGTCACATGGAGTACATTGTTAGAATTAAGACTCATCGCATTGAGTTGGGATGCATGAAGGAGGAAGAGTGTTGAACAATGCACTTGTAATTTATATTGAACAAGAAAGATCTGGAATAAAAATGACACAAAATATTCATGGAATAAAGAAAGTGAATGGAGAAAGAACAGGGACTATAGGAGATAGCGAAGTCACATCAGATGATAATATTTTTTCTTTAGTTCTGTCAAGAAGTGGGAGTGAGGTCCTACAAAAGCTTTCCAACACTGCAGACAACCTTGTCCGTAATACAGGGTTATGGTGAGGGGAAGGGAAAGGAAATTGAACTTCATGGAGACAGCAATATAAGAGTTCCAGTTCATCTCTGGGAAGGCAGTGAAGCCAATAATGATAGATGAGGAAGGACTAGGTCAAACTCACCAATGCCTCGAGATGGTGGATAACTGTTAACACTGCTAGTAACATGAAGAAGTTGGTTAATTGGCAAATTGAAACAAGCAGTAATTTCATTGCTCTATTTCTGGACATGAACTAGATCCTGATAAAATATACTGTCTGTTATCACAAGAAATGTGAGCAAGGCAGGTAACCTGAAATAAGTTGACCATGAACAGTAGAATCATCATGCTTTAGGTAGGATATAAGAGGTTATTAATAAAAGGAAAGAATAGAGTGGGAAAGAGGTGGGAGTCTTGGGGCTCATGAGCTAATGGAAAAAAGGTCAGAGGATGAACTAATGCATAAAGCACTTTTGTTTGTCTTAATAATTATTTCACCCATTATACTTTTCATTGCTTTGCTGACAAAGGAGTACGTTTCCTGAAACAGCTGCTTGTAATTACAGTTCCATTATCTTGTTATTTAATCTGTGTTTTTTTTTGCATTATATAGAATAAATGTCATGAAACAAGACTACCAATTTAGTATCTCTCTCAATCAGAGCATGGATCAAAGAATCAAGCATGGAAATCAATGTGTCCAAATTTCCGATTATCAATTGTAAGCATTGGAAAATAGGGAGAATCATTAATAATTAGGCCCACTGACTCTACATCTAATTCAGATTGGTTTTGAGCAATGGTCCTTATGTAAGTTCATATCACAAAATTTACCAGTTTGCAGCAAAGTTCATAATGCTCACAGTTAGTGAAGGGAACTGCAATATTGATAGGGCATGTCCAAACATGCCTCAGAAGTCTTCACATGTAGCACACCTAACTTCGACTATATTTTAGAATCCTTTTTGCCACACACTACCAACACATGCATTCTGGCCAAAAAAAATGAAAAAGGTCATATTATATTGCCAGCCGACAAATACCAGTCAGGGAATTGTGACAAACAAATTAAATTCTTGTTAGTATGCCAAGGGATCTCTGGGATTATGGAGTTTACCATTATGAATTGGCAACATCCTTTTCTCTGAAAGCAACTCTCCACATTCAATGTTTACACTGATACACTGGCAAGGATTGGAATTTTCTTCTCAGAGTCCTACAATCTGCTCCTTTGTACAAAGTTAAGTTTCTGCCAAGATTCAACTTCTGTCGCAGGAGAATACCAATGCTGCCCTACCATGCAGAAGCAGATATATTCCTAAATGTTGTTTTCCTTCATGACCATTAAACTTCTTCGGTACTTCTTCGGGTTCTTAAAGCAACTGCATTCCTCCTTTCAAATTTAATAAGGTGTTTTACTGGGTGATATTAATTACAGCTTTGATCCCAAGCTCAAAAGGTTCATGATTTAGAAAACAAGTTGAGATATTAACACAGATTTAAACTAAGCTTTTCAATTACCAGATTTAACACAATACTGTTATCTCTGAGATACAGTAATCCAATTCCAGGGTTTTGCTGGCGTGCTGTAAACCTGATGCCTTATCTGTGAGTGACAAAACTAAACCCTCCTATTGGTCCAAAGCAAGTTTAGCTTATTACATCACCCCACCCCAGCCCCCACATTTGTCAATCCACCAGACCTGAATAACCGTTTAACAAAGCTGCTGACTCGCAAACAGGACCTTGACAATAAAGCATCATGTCCAGGAACAAAACAGTAAATCATACCAAGCAGATAAAATTAACTGCTGAGATTTCAAAATTGCAGCAGGCAGTAGAGAGGTAATTGCAAAAGAGATCCAACGCTGGGAAAACAAATCTAAAGACCCGGAAAGTTTTCAATCGGGAATGCAAGCTGTCCAAATATTTGCTACATTGCGTCTGTGAGAGTCATTGCTCCAAGTTCTGAAAATCTGAAATAAATCTACCAAATATTTAAATCTACTTCAGACAGACCATGAAAAGGTCACCGAGATACATGACATCTTTATCGACTGTGTGATTGGTATATAAAATAGTCCATTAAAATTAGCATCGGCTGAAGAACTAATTAAATTCTTAAACTGAAGCGTTATTTCTCTCCAACAATTTAATTGCCAAGTTTCAAGTCAATTCAGTATAAATTAGCAAAACAAATCAATGATCTCTATCCCTAAGCTGATTTCCAATAAATGTAACAGACCAAGCATTTGATTGAAAAAAGAATACGGAAAATTAAAAAATGGACATTAAGATTCACTGCCCTGAAGGTGCTCCTTTCCATCCCTCACACCAGATTTGTTTCTCTCTCCAGATTACTACCTGATTCATTAGCATTTCCGAAGCTCCTGTTACAGGCTAACAAAATGTAAAGCAAGGTTCGCTCAACCTGATCAATGATCGATTCACTGACGATTGTAGGGAATGAGTTCCTTACTTAGGTCGCGACCATTCATTACAAATTTCACTGGGGCTACTCACCGGATCAACTACGCACCATTTTAAATGGTAGCACTTAAAACTAAACTGAGGACACAACACCTGAGCGGGCTCTGGACAAATGTTTACAATTATGTTAGAAACGCTTCGGTTAAGAAAAATAGTAATTAAAAAGCTGCAATGTGGAAGCAGGAGTGTATTTTACCACGTGTCTGCACACCGTAAGCACAATAAGAGGCAACGTCGCTTCATAAGCGATTGGGGCTGAATTATATGTTCCAAAGTGTTGCAAAAACGCCAAGTCGGATTACCAAGTAGTAATGTATAAAATTAAACATACAACTCCCAACTGGTCAGAAGGCGCCGTGCTTCTCAGGACATCTCTGATTTCAACCTTGTTGCTGTCTCCAATATAACAAAATCTGTAACTGCCAGAGCTGGAACAGAGTGCACTGCTCAGATTAAACAAAAAAAAACGCCTGCTGCTCAGAGATAGAGAAACCGCTTTATCTGAAGTATCGAATTCCCTCAACCCGGTGAAAGAGGGGAAAAGGAATCGGGTCAGAGTCTGAAAAAAAAAGAGCACTCTTTCTGGAGACTGTCTGCCCCTGTTGTTGAGGCTTCCCTAAAGTTTTTTTTTTGTCTCTCGATTGCAAATGGAGTTCTCCAGCCAAACTGCTATTCAGTCTAGGCAGACTCCATTTGGAACGAGAAAAATCTGATCTGTTTTGGAACAAAAAAGTGAAAAATGCATTTACTCAAATGAAACAATCTATTTATGTGTGTGTGTGTGTGTGTGTGGGGGGTGGGGGGGGGGGGGGTGGCAAATTCCCGCTCAGGTTCCTGGAGCTGCCACATTCCCCCTCCTCACCCTGTGAATGAGGGAGTGTGTCTGAGTGAGGGAGTGTGTGTCTGAGTGAATGAGTGAGAGACTATGTTTATGAGTGAGGGAGTGTGTCTGAGAGAATGTGTGTCTGAGTGAATGAGGGAGTGTGTCTGAGTGAGTGAATATCTGAGGGAGGCAGTATGTCCCTCTCCCACTGTCCCACAAGTTGAAATGGAAATGCCTGACACAAACTCTCCACCAAAGTGCCACGAACTAACTTGCCGAGGAGTTTTGCACGCGGCGGGGAGAAAGGCGGAGAAAGAGACAGAGCCAGCCTAGGATGTGAACACAAGAGTGTGGGAGAAAAGTGGCAAAACTCACGGTAGTTGCAGTGGTCGCTGGAAACGGCCTCCCCGAGCTCTCCCTCACACACACACAAAAATCCCTTTCCTTTCTCAGCACAAAGACAAAAAACTTTCCACAGCAAACACTTTCCTTCCCCCAGCCAGCCCGGCAGGCAGGCCGCTCTCAGGCGGCATTAAGTGGGCGAACAGCGAGTCCAGCCCGGCCGCTCTCTCCACACCATGGCCAGATTGTCCCTTGCCGGTCCGCAGCCCGCCCCGAGCATGCGCCGTGCCCGGCACTAGCTTCCCCTGGCATGCAAGTGGCACAGCGTGGCTCCAGACAGGGCTGAGACTGCACTGCACTGACTGCCCCGTCCTGCTGCACTGCCCCAGCCAACCCCCCCTGCAATCACACACAACTCACCCCAACACCTTTACTAATAAACCTTCTGATCCAAACTGCTTTTACTTTTAATTGGAAAGGGATAAAGAAAGCATAAATCATACATTTGAGCTGTGGATATACTTTGGTGAAGTTTTTCACCCCCAACTGTGAGTATACTTTGGCGAAGATTTTTAACGTCCCCCCTCCCCAGCAAAAAAATAAACCAGTTGTTCTTCTCCCACTTAACTCCGAAGCTGAAAATCTTCCCCTGTCCCGTTAACAATACTGTGTGTACCACTGCGCCAATGCAAAGAGAAGCACACAATGTTCAGCCTCTGTAGACCATCACTTCTCTCCCCGCCCCCCCAAGACCAAACCAAGTTTGTGTGAAGTACGCCAGCGTTATTTCAAATCGCCTCGCCTGGAATATAAACTGTTGTTCAAGTGAACAAAGATAGAACCGCTCACAACAGATCCCCCCTCCCATTCAACAGCCAACAGCCCCATTCCAACCTCCAAAGCAACAAGGAGATGTGAACTAAACTGCACTGGATCACATCGGGAAAGAGGATGTGATGTACGGGCTGCTTTGTTGACTGTAGACGTGAAACTACCACCATTTGCAAAGTTTGCGGTAGCATGGATTCAGCTGCAGTGTGGGGAAAACTCCGTGCAGTGTAGACACTTGAAATGGCAACGGCGACTAAATTATTTCCCAATGCAAACACACAAAATGCACGCCAACTTTGTGACCCGGCGGTGCCGTTTTCAAAAGGACTTCAGGGGGTCTCGTCGCTAACGCCAAAGTCTGCAAAACACCACTCTGGGAAAACAATATTCTGTTTTATCACCGCCTACATTCCAATAAAGTCACTCACACCGATCTTCTGAAGCATTTCAACTAGTACCATCCAACTTAAAAAAGCGTTGCCCCTTCCCAAACAAACAGGGCGGGGAGTAACAACTCACATTATTCACACTTTTAATAGTATAGCAATACTTACTAATAATCCCCCCAGTCCCCAAAGTTAAAATTAATGCGTCCCCAGGAAAGCTCGACTCTTGAATGTTTGCTTTTCCTAATGTTATGAGTGAGAGACAACTGTTTGATTTACTGTAGCTACAGACAGCAAACACCCCGAGGAGAAGCATATTTGTCACCACTTTCCCTTTTCAAGCGATCTCATCGTGAATCCCTGACTTTGAAATTAAGAACTCCCAGAAGATTGTACCCTGAATGGCATCGAAGTGGTTTAAAGGGATCCCTGCATTCACAGCGTGGAGGATTATTTGAACACAAGTCACTGGAATCAGATTGTATTGAAAATCAAACATAATCTTTTCCTCATTGGAATGCCTTCAACGCCCCCCCCCTCCCCTAACACACACACATATACACACTTCCAGTCAAAACTTTATCAGAACTACTTACCATAAGATATGCAAACAAATATACAGCAAAACTGAAAACTATGAGCGGAAATCAGATTCGACTGAATCAGTCTCACCTGAACTACATCCAAAAAAAACCTGCAGCTCGGAAATTATTATCGGCATCACCATTCAAAGTATTAATCATCGCCACACTGTCCTGCTCCCCTGGTAAGAAAGGTCAGATTAGTCAATTTTTATAGTGGAATTGTAAAGGAGCATTATTGCATATTTGAGCCAACCCTGCCGACTCGGCTTGCGGTGAAAAGTCTGCATCTTGTAAATGTTATTGGATTCCCCCCCCCCCCCCCTCTCGCCACTAAAATTTCAAAAGAATTGTTCGATTTAGAAAATCAATGTCCCAGTGTATCTCCCAAACAAACTTGCCAATAGCATTGTGAAAATATGATGTGGGGAAAAGTTGCCGTCCCTTTGCCTTCACTAAGTATTGATCAGGATGGATATTGGGGGGCATTGCCTCCGTTGTTTTGTAAAACATGATTTTTTATGCCCCCCAGTTCTGGAGCTTATTTTTCTAGCAGCACGCGGGGGCGCTCTTTTACAATGTTCCAACAAGAAAGCTTCTCGTGCGAGGGGATGACGATCCACATTGCTGCAGAACTCAAGGCTGTAAACTTGAGTAATAGCACCGTTTCAGTGAAAACATTGCCAAAGGTTACCTTTAGCGGTGGGACCTGTGCAGTGTACCTCCCTCTGCATTGCACACATTGGAATTGGTTTTCAAACGGCTTTAATCTGTGCTTTGAAAAAGCTTGTTGCTCATTCAAACCATTCGAGTTTCTGAATTCTTTCGCATTTACTTTTGTCAAAAAAAATGTATCCGGCCAAAAAAAAGCAATTTTAAGTCAAGGCGAGAGCACCCATATTCTCTTTTTCAATGCCAGGGCTGTGTAAACTGAATCTATCGAGCAAAAATAAAGAAACTGCCTCAATCTGAAATCACTGTGGTGTTGTATTCTATTGCAACGACTTACCAGAGCAGCTGGGTTCGACAGTTCCCGAGCAGATAAGATCCCGGGGATTACCAGAGAAAAGGCGGACGTTATTCCTGCTATTTTGGCTGACTCCGCCAGAGACTAGGACCGAAGGTGATTTTCTTCCCTATCATCCCATTTCCAGGAATTCAGAACAAGTTTGCAACGATCTGGATAAAGTGGAAGAGTCATGTAAAAAAGCGTTTCCAAACTCAGCCGCTAACACACACAGACACACACTTCCTACTGGGATGACTGTGGTTTAGAGGCTGTGACGTCAGCCATTCCCAGTGTCTGTCAATGCTCTGAAAGTTTCCCAAGTTTAAAAAAAACAGTTCACAAGAGAAACACACCACTTAATGTAATTAGTTGTATCGTGTGTTACCCCGGCGTGTGTACAATATATGGTATAGCAAGCGCGATTATATTGTCCCGTCTTCTCTACAGTTAAATTGTTCTTTGAATGTGTTTTGTCTGATTCCCACAATATCTGAGTTAATCAGCAAAGGTTACACAAAGGTTGCCCTCTGAACTGAAAATCGCCTAGTTCAAATCGTTTGATCTTTCAAAATTGTCGAACTAAATGCACATTTTGTTGTGTTATTTACAGTGTTTCATCCAAATTGTTGGACATTTCTAATACTTTTTAGTGGAAAAATGACCTTGAATTGTCAGGAGTAAACATTCTTCAATAATAAAATGACATTTGATCTTTCACCTTTCATTAAGCAAGTTCAGCATCTCAAAGGTGGTTTCTCTGGGGCAGTTCTCACAGTCTACCTAAAGCAAAATTATAAAATCTTGACAATCTTTTACTCAATTCTGTTTAAATGTAAGTGAAAGAACAGGGAAAGGCACCTATCTATTTCAGAGGCTGTCAGAGGAGTTTTTAAATGAAAAACTACACCTGAATTCCTTGCTACAGTTAAAATTCTGCCCTGGACTGCAAACTTCAAATCTGAAATATTATTCAGGCACTTTAGACATCTTACTATAAAATTATCAGCTGAAACCAAACGATATCACATCTAATTTCTGACCTATTCTCACAATTGGCTGTAGAACATCACGTTGTCTACCTGATACGCTGCAGGAAAGGATGTCCTGAGGCATGGTACATTGGGGAGACCATGCAGATGCTATGACAACGGATGAATGAACACCGCTCAACGATCACCAGGCAGAAGTGTTCCCTTCCAGTCGGGGAACACTTCAGCAGTCACGGGCATTCAGCCTCTGATCTTCGGGTAAGCATTCTCCAAGGCGATCTTCATGACACATGACAACGCAGAATCGCTGAGCAGAAACTGATAGCCAAGTTCCGCAAACACAAGGACGGCCTCAACCAGGATCTTGGGTTCATGTCACACTATCTGTAACTCCCACGACTTGCCTGGGCTTGCAAAATCTCACTAACTGTCCTGGCTGGAGACAGTACAGTAAGAAGTCTCACAACACCAGGTTTATTTTACCTGAGCTTGCAAAATCTCACTAACTGCCCTGGCTGGAGACAACACACATCTCTTTAACCTGTGCTTAACCCTCTCTCCACTCACATTGTCTGTACCTTTAAGACTTGCTTACCTGTCAAGACTCACATTCCAACCATTATCTTGTAAATTGAGTTTGTGTCTGCATATGCCCTGTTTGTGAACACAACTCCTTACTCACCTGAAGAAGGAGCGAGACTCCAAAAGCTTGTGCAGCCAAATAAACCTGTTGGACTTTAACCTAGTGTTTGAGACTTCTTACTGTAGAACATCAGCCAGGACTACCTATAAGTCAAAGTGGTTCTGCAGTTAGACATTGACACATTTACTGTACAATAGATTTTGCAATAGGTGCAAATTGACATAGGAGTTTGCAATACATTTTGAAATCAAATGTGGTGATTTGTGCATTGAGCTTGATATTTAATTAGATATTTCTACACTGAATCCAAAACTAAATGTAAATTTGATAATAGTAACACATGCAAGTATCATCATGCAAATGTGCCAGCATACCACCCACCCATTTGAAGGAGGCTGATCCTAAAATCTAAATTGAGCTAAATACTCTTCACTGATATCCTATTATATGTATTCCCCATCCTCCCTCCCCAAGTAAAAGCAAGAATGAAGTTTTATTTCAATGAGATCTTTCACATCAGAATGCCCAAAGTGCTTCACAACTAATTTCTTTGTTTCATATCTCCACACATATGTTTTCCCTCTTTGGGGAGGGGGTGGGGGGTGAAGCAGAGAGGGATGGGGTGAGGGGGGTTGTTGGAAGGGGCTAATTATTCACCAGTTTGAATCATGTCATGACCATTCCTTGCATGGCCAGCAAGTCCTGGAGTAGGACCTAAATCTGGAGCTTCTAGCTCAGAGGCAGGAGTGCAACATCTTGATCCACAAGACTGCCCTTTACAACCAATGAAATACCTTTGAAATACAGTCACAACTGTAGTGCACAAGTATGTTTCAATCCACCTAGGTTCCAGCTGGCTCTTCCTTTCACAATAACCACATTGTTCATTGCATTACAGTGACCATATAATAACTCACTGAGGTGTTGTGGTCATGGCATACCTTATGTACCATGTAGAGGTTCTGATAACCAAGATCCAATAGAGAAATACACTGCAAGTGGCACAGGGAAAGGTCGCACAGCAAAGGAGGATATAAGAATAGGAGTAGGCCATTTAGCTCTTTGAGCCTTCTCCACCAGTCAGTTAGGTAACGGCTGATCTGTACCTTGATTCCATTTCTGCCTGCCCTTGCTCCATATCCCATGATACTCTTATCTAATTAAAATCTATTGATCGCAGTCTTGAAATTTTTGATTGATCCAGCATCCACAACATTTTAGAGGGAACATGTTTGAGATTTCTCTTTTCAAGGGATTCATTTGCACGGGGACCAGTTTGTTTTTACTTTTGAGTTATCACCACAATTTCAGGAACCAGTTCAGACTCACCCCTGATCACAATGTTTGCCCAGCATCCAGTTATCTTGAGCGCCACTCTGAGAGTTTATGTACAGGTTCAACCCAGCTCTGTCAGAGCTTTATGGAATGCAGAAAGGTTAGGAAAAGTTGAAGCTTCAAACTTGAATGGAAACAAATGAGGGGAAACTCCGTGGACACACTAAGCAAGGTAAAAATGTTTAACCCAGAGCATCATTTCAGGTTAAATGAATATGACAGAATGAGGAGAACACAGGTACAAAATGATAAAAGTCATGCATGGGCTTATGTATATAACACTCTTTTCACATAGCAAGTAATCAATACCTGGAATGATCTCCCTGTTATGAGCAAATACCCTGGAATCATTCATAAAGCAGCTAGATACTGCTTTGGGGAATCCATAGGTTTTTACATGAGGATGGGGGTGGGGGACTGTCGAATATCTTACTCGATCTGCACATATATTTGCAATTTGCTGGTACCTGCTATATCAATTGTGCATTTTTCACATGACTCTCACTCTCCTGGCTTGCCTCCTATCTCACACCCTACGTAGACATTAGTTCATCAAACACTCTGCTTCCCATGTCCTAATTCATATAAGTACCTTTCACACATCAGCCTTGTGCTTGTTGATCTACATTGGCTCTCAGTCAAGCAACACTTCAAGTTTAAAATTCTCATTGTCATGTTTAACTCCATCTATTGTCTCATAAAGCCCCATCTCTATAAATCCCTCCAACCTCATAATCCCCAGAGAACTCTACATTCCTCCAATTCTTTCCTCTTGTGCATCCCCGAATTCTTTGAACCACCCATTGTTGACCATGCCTTCAGTTGCCTAAGCTCTAAACCTCTCCTCAAACCGCTCCAGCTCCATAACTCTCTCTTCCCCTCTAAAAAAACAGCTTGAAACTGCTTTGAGCAGGCGTGTGTCTCCTGTCCTAATCTCTCCTAATGTGACTCTGTGTCAAAATTTGTCTGATAATGGTCTTATACAAAGACGAGTTTTGTTTATGTCAATGAAAAATTAAGGAATAATTCTTAACCAAGGGTTAATTGTGTTTAGAAAGTTGTATATTAACATACTAAATGTAAAGGAAAGAAAAAATTTGCTACACAAGCCAAGCATCTCAAGTTTCCATAGAAATCATTCTTGGAGAATCAGTCAAATTTACATTAGATTAAAACATCACATTAAGCATTAAACACAAAGAATTAGAAACATACAGCATCTGATGACAGAAGGGCACGTCAAGAGCTCTTACCAGATCCCTCATAGGTTTGGTATTGTGATGTATCCCACATCTATTAGAAACTAAGGAAATTAATTTTAACCAGAAACTTTGCAGTTGGATGAGGGACGACTCATTCATACTTGTCCAAGAAGGACTCACAGCCAGCTCTCGGAGACAACAGAAGAGTTGACTAGAATAATACACATATTTTGAGAAATAATGAGATAAATTTTCATTGTCAATGCTCCTGCTATGGGTTGTACATGGTGTTTATCATGCATTGATTGACAACAAAACTTTCCACAATGGACTCTCAGCTGATGACTTTGGGCACCAGAAACATAAAAGTTAGAAATTTGTCCGATGGCAATAAAATAGGATAGCAGCAATAAGCATTTGGGTGAATGTAACTTTCAGGATCATACTTCTGACCTGGAGAAGAAAATACAGTAAGAAGTCTCACAACACCAGGTCAAAGTCCAACAGGTTTATTTGGTAGCAAAAGCCACTAGCTTTCTGAGCGCTGCCCCTTCGTCAGGTGAGTGGGAGTTCAGGTGAAGGGGCAGCGCTCCGAAAGCTAGTGGCTTTTGCTACCAAATAAACCTGTTGGACTTTAACCTGGTGTTGTGAGACTTCTTACTGTGTTTACCTCAGTCCAACGCCGGCATCTCCACATGAAGAAAATACAGCCATGGACCCTATCCCTGATTACTATTCATGACATCTCAAGGTTCTGCCGGAACACATACAGGTGTCAAGCAATCGGCTTCGACTCAGGCTTTTGATGAAGTACCGACAAGGAAGCATCTACACCCTGGAGTACAGGGGTTGAAGGAGGCAGCTTACCACACTGGATGGGTGAAAAATGCTGGCCTTGCCAGCAACACCACATCCTGGAATGATAAAAAAAATGATACTGCACAGCAGGCGACCATTTGGTCCTCTGTGCCAGTACTTGCTCTTTATAAGGCCTGACAGTAGTCCCATTCCCCTCTCCAATTTACATCACTTATTTTGGAAACCAGGAGAAATTGGATTCAAAATTCTCAGTGATTGTTATTCTTTGTCTACATTTTTGGTTAACATTTTTTGAACTTATAAAATATCCCAAAGTCTGTACAAAGCTCAAGATTTCCTGAGAATTTGAATCTTAACTAAATATAGTTATTGAATATAATTTTCATACATATCTCTGCTTTTTAATTCTCAAAAATACAAACAGAATACACAGTGAGATAAATTAATTTAACTGTATAAATATATGAATAGAATTCCTTTTGCCCTTTTCTTTGTTTCTGTTGTTCTGCAAAGCTTTGTTATTCCCTCCCTACAATGATAAAATTTCAAGTAACTAGCAGACTTGTATGGCATTATTCATGGTAAGTGAGTAGTTATTCTGTTGTAAGAAAGGTATGGAATTGCTGATGTTTGTGAATGATGCACATCTTCAGGGAAAGAATTTATCAACATTTATCAACCCCTTATTTGCGGAAGGATATATTGGCCTTGGAGGGAGTGCAGAGAAGGTTCACCAGGTTGATACCAGAGATGAGGGGTGTTGATTATGAGGAGAGACTGAGCAGATTGGGTTTGTATTCATTGGAATTTAGAAGGCTGAGGGGTAATCTTATAGAGACCTATAAGATAATGAAGGGGCTGGATAGGGTAGAGATGGAAAGATTCTTTCCACTTAGAAAGGAAACAAGAACTAGAGGGCACAGCCTCAAAATAAAGGGGGGTCGGTTTAGGACAGAGTTGAGGAGGAACTTCTTCTCTCAGAGGGTGGTGAATCTCTGGAATTCTCTGCCCACTAAAGTGGTGGAGGCTACCTCATTGAATATACTTAAATCACGGATAGATGGATTCCTGATCGGTAAGGGAATTAGGGGTTATAGGGATCAGGTGGGTAAGTGGAACTGATCCACTTCAGATCAGCCATGATCTTATTGAATGGCGGGGCAGGCTCGAGGGGCTAGATGGCCTACTCCTGCTCCTATTTCTTATGTTCTTATGTTCTACTGTTCTTAAACCAATAGTAGAATGACTGTGTGCATACATTCACGACAGTCCAAGCACATCCAAAGAAAAACACATGGGGTAAAGTTTCTGTTTTGGAGCATTTGAGGAATTGTGCTCAAAATTATGTTGCTAATGGAACAGTTCAAGTTTCCATGAATATTAATTTGCATAATCACAAAATAACTTCCATGAACAAGTGGGCAGCAGAATATAACATAATTGTTCTTTTTCCATTAGTAGGTACACCTTGATGTGTTCAATACAAATGAAACGGATTTATCTGTGAAAATAAGCAGTTTTTGTAATGGGGTATCCAGCTCTCCAGCTGTTACTAACCAAGTGAAAAATAATTGAAAATGACTCAAAAACCAAAAATAAAACATTTCCTCGTTTCATTGGCACATGCTGGTCAGTTTCTTAATTAACTAGCTTCAATATGAAAATCCTTTAATTATGTACCTGTGCATCTAGAAACTTGAAGAAGCTCATTGAAAAAGTGCAAATGGCAGAATCTCATCATTTCAACCCAGATACAGGAAAGTAAGCATTTTGGTGCAAACTTGCTTATGTTAAAAAAAAATTCAAGATCTTTTGCACTGTTTTGACAGATTGTATTGGAATCTGGGTGGGAAGTTTGCAGAAACTGCACCTTGTACACCCCTGATGTACGTAAAACTTTGATGTTCTTTGTATAATCACAAAATCACTAAATTGCCTCTGGGGCAAATGTTTATTGTAATTAAAAGCAAGCTTTTAAAATAAATATGTAATTATGGTTGTTGGATATGAAGAATAGCCAGTGGTATAAATGAAACTTGCACTGCTCATAACACCCTTCATAAATAATTCCCTTCAGGAACAACATCTGTTTTAGTCAAGTATAAGATATTTGGCGACTTTCACTGGGAATCAATGGAGAATCCTATTGTTTAATTGTCTATCTTCTAGGAAGGGGTTGTGAAAAAAAAATTTCATGAGGATTTAATTCAATAAATTGAATAAAACAAAAATATTATTGGAATCAACTGATAGTTTAAAACAATTTTAAAGT